>NC_057806.1:585448141-585555644 GCF_018294505.1 Triticum aestivum | reverse complement strand
GGGCGGTGGAGGGGATGGGGCAGCTGTGCACGAGAGCACCGGCGGTGCCGACCACCACGAGGGGCTTTGCCCCTACTACCTCAGTCGGTGGCGGCGAGGAGAGATGAGGCGGAGGGGAGCTAGAGAAGGAGCGGCGGCACTGCCACACATGTCGCCCTCTAGGGCGACACGAGGGCTAGGTCTCATGTTATTATAGGATAAACAACGACGTTAAGTATCAAAGATCAGCAACACATGAACAGGTGGCGTAGTATGCAAGAGAGTTGATGAGGGCGACGTGGGGTCTAGGGCCAAGTTTTAGGTTATAGGATAGACAATTGATGTTAAGTATCTAAGATCAGCAAGACATGAACAAGCAGCGTAGTATGCAATGATGCAGGAGAGATTTTTCTAATTTTTTTGGGTGTGAATAATGCAAGAGAGATGATGATATTTTCCATGAAAGCATATGTGCATGTCGTCATTCCTAGAGACACTCAAACCGTTAGTTTGTCACGAGGGATTATGAAAGCATATGTGCTCATACAAGATCTTCGATTTTAAAAAGTCCCAGATCGTCAGGGTTGACTACCCTACTTCCAATACATCAGTTCCATTTTATTTTACTTTTGCGGGTGAAATACAGCAAATCCATTCCCTCGAGTTGTTTCATGATTCCACGCTACTTGTTTCCCTCCTAATTCGAAAATATATCTCTGAATTACTGTAGCAATGTCATAATCAAATAATATGTCACTGCAGAAAATACAAACCGGGTCACCACTCACGAGTGAGCTGCCTCTTTCTGAGGTCATCTGATAAGAACTTGACTATTCCACACATCTCAGTGAGAGGCAAGAAATGGCCTAAAAGCTTTTTTCCTAAAAGGTGCGGCTCCATAAAGCTAATCTGTAAACATCATCCTATCGCCGTGGGAAAATTATTACGGTTGATTGTTGAAAAAAAAACATGGATGTGTAGTAAAGAAAACACTAACGACAAAAAAAATCCCATCATCGAGGAAAAAACAGAAGAAAATGAAAAGCCAAATAGTTACACCTTGATAAAAAAAACACTAAGCATATGGAAGTACCATGATTAACGATAGGAACTGCAAGGGGTTGTGCCTACGATTATGTTTACCCTAGTAGTTTGCTTCCCCAATAGCAGCTCATCGAGAGCCAACGTCATGGTGTCCCTCATGCTTCCGCCCGCGTGCTTCTTCGCCTTGTGGTCAAATTAAGCAAGTATATAAAAATGATGTAGACGGCTTATAAAATATTAGAGAAGAGAGAAGAGGAGAGAGAAGATACGTAGGCTGTAGATTTACAATCAGCTGCCACCATATAATTAATCATTAGAGGATAATATGTTTTTGATCCCTTAAGTTTACGAAAAGTAGACATTTCGTCACTAATCTTTTTTTGTCGACATTTCATCCCTTACGTTTCGAAATCAGGTATATTTCGTCCAAAACCAGAAAATGAAGCGGTATTGGACTGAAGCCTCCCCGGTTTTGGAATTTTGTCATAGACATTCTATCGAACAGTAAGCATGCAGCTCCTAGTGCAATTACACCTGCCTCATCGTCGCCGAGCTGGGCCGTGGCCGCCGGCGACATGCGCACCTTGCCGGCCCTCCTCGACAGGGTCATGCTGTAGGTCGAATGGCACGTTGCCGCACACTTTGGCCCATCGGCCTAGCTCCTGCATGGCGCCGGCGCCGCAGCAGGCAGTAGAGCACGTACGTCATGCTCAGCAACGCCTGCTTGCTGCTCTCGACTGGAGTCGTCGCAGACATGGACATGGACGCGCTGGACCGTCTAATTGGTCATGCATGGTCATCAACTTCCGAGCGTTGCAGCGTGCGTAAACCATGCCGTGGCCGCTGGCGTCCGCGGCGCAGTGCCATCGTGTGGACGGAGAAGGTGGCGTGCAGTGGCGGAGCTTCAAAGAAAATGTTCGGCGGGCCAAGCTAAAAAAGTGCACAAATTTTTTATAGGCATTAGTGCCTACTCGGTACCTTTTGTTCTCATTGAATCTTTTTTGATGGGTTAACAAACAGGTTGCTGGCAAGATACTAATATCTACTTTATTATACAATGTTTGAATGATCTTTCTACATTAAAATGCACTTAACAAAAAACCATTACACGTTAGATACGAACAACCCGCTAATTTACCAAGAAAAAAATATATCTTTATCTTCTATTTTTACATATGAATTTATAATAAAATGCATGAATTATGCTCAGTTCAGTCAATGCATAACAGAAATCTAGTACTCAGGAGATAATTAGGACATGAACATCCAGCGTTACTCAGCGCCAACAGTAAACCGGTAGTCTCAGTGGATAGCAGCGGTCAGCGAAGGCATCTGTGCGGCACCGCGACAGGATCCCGACGGCCGAGGCTAGGACTGGCCAGTGCTGAGGCCATAGACCGGAGGGGAGGGAAGATGGTGCCACTGCGAGGTCGCATGGTGGCGGGCGAAGCCATGCATGGAGTAGGCAACAGGAAGCAAAAAAGCGAAGGCGTTGTTAGTCCTGGCTGGTTGTAGCCGCTGCTCGTGTTGTGTGTGCTCGTGCCGTACTAACAGGCTTCGATCGAATCATGGATGGTAACAAGCTGAGTGGGCTAGCATATATAGGTATAAAAAAATTGTGAAAACCTGGGCGGGCCATGGCCCGGTTTGGCCCCAACAAAGCTCCGGTTGGAGGGCGTACGTGATGTCCAGTGCTCCGTCGGACTATGGCGCGAGCCGGATTTGGAGCTAGCTACAGAGTCGCCGGGCTTCAGCTTCGCCAGCGCGACGTGCTTCGTGCGTGTTCACGGTCCTCACGGTCGTTCGGACAGCAGCCCGACAGCGCGGTGGACGCGAGGAGGTACGCCCCAACATCACCGTACGCCGTGAACTTGAACTTGAGGTGCTGCCTCCCCATCCACTGGCACACACGGCGTCACTGGCTCACTGCACACGCACGCGCCCACAGCCATTAATGGACGGACGCTCCGTAGCCGAGCTCTTCTGGAGTTCCTTCACTCTTGAGCCTGCCAAACGCAGCTGCCTCGATCTAACACCGTAGAGGGACATGAGCGACTGAGCGTGGATAACGGCTCTTGCTCTTAGCTTGTGGCTTGCTGCCGGACGTGCAAGTGTTGGCGTGACCCAACTGTTTGATGAAATGCCAACCCGAGATAGATTGAGGAGAGATTTTTTTTTTCGGGATAAACTTCCAATCTATTCATCATCTTTCAAAGCAGTACAAAGAACATTAGAAGTAAAAATTACATCTAGGTCCATAGACCACCTAGCGACGACTACAAGCACTGCAGCGAGCCGAAAGCGCGCCGCCATCATCGCCCTTCCGTCACTGAAGTCGAGTAAACCTTGTTGTAGTAGACAGTCGGAAAGTCGTCGTGCTAAGGCTCAAAATGACCAATGCACCAGAATAGCAATCGCCGCCGATGAAGAGAAGCGTAGAACAGAAGGATCCAATCTGAAGACACATGAACACAAACTAACGAAGACCAGATCTATGTAGATCCATCAAAGACAAACGTCGATCGAATCCCGCGAGATCCGCCATAGACACATCTCCACACTCCCTCCGATGATGCTAGACGCGCCACCAGAACGAGGACTAGGCGGGAAGAACCTTATTCCAACTTCAAGAAGCCGCCGCCGTCTCGCCTTTCTTAGCAGAACACAACCCTAAACATACATAGGAAAACCTCCAAAAACGAAACATGAGCCCTTCCGCCGGCAAGAGCTGAAATCCACCATGCCTCCATGCCCTAAGGCCACAAAAGACGAAGCCGACCTGTGGCGGCACGGACGGGAGGCATCAGATTGAGGAGAGACTTAACGGGCGGGGGAGAAATTCTCTGTCCGGTGTGGCAAATAGGGACAGAGGAAACTAGGAACACGTCAGCTCAATACCGTTTTATTTCTGCTTTTGGACAAAATATGTCTGGTTTTGAAATATGAGGGATGAAATGTCGACCGAAAAATTATGAGGGACGGGATGTCTACTTGTAAACTTGAGATACTAAAAACATTTTTTTAATTATTAATAATGACAATATAAGTATCGCGCTCGAGCGCTGGAGCGGCCGATTTCAGACAGGTTAAAACTTTCCTGTTTTAGTAATTGTGGACAGAAGTTTTGGCGCACCGGGCCCCACTCCGTTGAAATCAGGGGGAGTGAAAAGATTGAGATGAAGCGCTGTAACGCTCGGGCGCGTAGGAGTAAACGCCGCTATTAAGTTAGCTTAGATCACATGACAACTCGCCTATGATATTAACCTTGCTGCTACAGCGGACTTCCTCGGTGTGCATTAATTAAGGGGACTGATGGGCGCCGGCGCACCGGCCCAACCGTTGGGTCGGTCAAGCCCCAGCCGCCCGATATAGCAATTAAGGCCGTCAGATCTGAACCCCGCTTCGTCCTCCTCACAGTCGTTCCCCACACCCACCCTCCCCTCCACTCCCCTCCCCTCCTGGATAAAAATTGCAACGGCCTCGAGCTCCGCCGACACCTCCACCATACCTCCGCGAGAAAAACGGAGCTTGAAGCTCCACCGCGGCATCCTCGTCGCCGGTCGGGACCCTCGCTGGCCGTCCTCGTCGCCGGTTGCCATCTGCATCTCCTTGCCCCCGGCTCCACACATGTAGCAGCTGCCTCCTCTGGTCGCAGCTCCACGTAGTGATGGTCATAGCTCGGTGGCGATGCAGCACCGTCATGCCATCAACGGCCATGCCGGGTTGAAGCTGTTTTTCCAGGGCCATTGAAGCTTTTTTTCAAGGTTGAAGCTTTTCACACACCGTTGAAGCTTTTTCACACATCGGTTGAAGCTTTTCCCATGCCGCTCGAAGGTGTTTTTCATGGTTAAGCTTTTATCCACAATTTTTGCTGCAAACGGCACGAGAAAAGCTACAAACGGTGGTTGTTTTTGCTACAACCGGGAAGATGACGAAGTGTGGCCGGCGACGACGGGTTGCGAATTTGTTGCAACCGGCAGCGGGAAAGCTACCACCGGCGAGCAAATTTGCTGCAACCGGTGTGAGGTGGTGAAACCGGCGTGCAGTGGTGCGACGAGCGACGACACGGGTGACCACGATGACTAGGATTTTGATGTAGCAAATTGTGTAGTCGGTAGTAGCAAAAAATTGTTCGGTTGCAGCAAAAAAATGTCACCGTCGCCTGGGTCGCATCGTCTTCACAAATGAATGTAACAAAATTCATCGCTGGTAGTAGCAAATTACATCTCTGGTAGTAGCAAAAACACTACGCGGTTGCAACAAAAAGCGTTATCACGGTCATCGTGGTCGCACCACAGGCGCATAATGGTTGTAGCAAATTCCGCCGCCGGTCGCAGCTCCTTTGTCGTCTGGTTCCAGCAACTTGCGCCAACGGTTGCAACATCACCTGTCCGCCGGCGTAGCAGAAAACCGTCGTCGTCGTCGAGGTCCCCGCAGTCGCCATGCGCCACCGTCGCAACTCATCGCAGGGCCCGTGCCTCCGTCATCGCTGTCTTTTACAGGGGAACAACGTGGATGGGGGAGGCGCCCGCGCGAAGGAAGAAATAGCTCGTCGAGGGGTGGGGGGAGGCTTTGGCGGCCATCTCCACCGGCAACTCTTCTCCGGCGAGATGCTGCCGGGCCTGGTCGAGGAGGTTGCGGCGATAAAAAGCTGCAGCTCAGCAGGAGGTGGACTCGGGCGAGAGGATAAGGGAGAAAACAAGATGAGTGGAGAAGAAAAACAGGACAAGGGAAGTGGTGGCCCCAGGCAGCCTACGTGTCTCGTCTGAATTGGTTGCAGCGTTCGCGCGTGGGACGCGACCGGCCGAAGATTCGGCCGGGGCACCGTCTCCAAACGTTTCCCATTAATTAACCCGATGGCGATCTGCTTGCACGCGCGCACTCCCACAGTCACCACTCTCAGCTACGCACTCATCGAATGATACTACATAGGCTCTAATAAGTGAAGTGCAGTGTAGTGCGGCCATTGCCCTAGCTGATCAATCAATGTCGTCGGGCAAGCACCCCTTCTACCGCGGCATCCGGAGCCGCTACGGGAAGTGGGTCTCGGAGATCCGGGAGCCGCGGAAGGCGCGCCGCATCTGGCTCGGCACGTTCCCGACGGCCGATATGGCCGCCGTGGCGTACGACGTGGCCGCCCACGCGCTCCGAGGGGCCGACGCGGCGCTCAACTTCCCCGGCTTGGCCGCCACGCGCCCGGCGCCGGCGTCCACCTCCGCGGACGGCATCCGCGCGGCGGCGGCTGCGGCAGCCGCCTCCATTCGGCACGATCGCACCAGCGGCGGCATTACCCCCGCGGCTGCTGGATCCGCAGTGCAGCAGCAGTTGGGTGGAACTGGAAGCAGTGCCGCTGCTGCCTCGGCGAGCGGCACGGCCCAGCAGGATCAAGCCGGCATTGGGCTCAATCAGTACTTCCTGGACGAGGAGGCGCTCTTCGAGACGCCGCAGTTCCTGCGCAACATGGCCGCCGGGATGATGATGAGCCCCCCGAGGCTCAGCCCCGACTCCTGCGACGAATCGCCGGACCCTTCAGAGGCTGGGGAGAGCCTCTGGAGCTACCGTGACCCCTAGACCGATCGATCGATCATGGCCTCCATGCCATGCCATGGCGTCGTACTACTACCGCGCGCTACTATTGCCACAGCACTACGTACTAGTACATAGTACTCCCTCCATCCGAAAATACTTGTCTTAGAAATGATTGTATCTAGACTTATTTTAGTTATAGATACATTCATTTTATTCATTTTTAAGGATGAGTATTTCCGAACGAAGGGAGTACATACTGAATGTGGAAATAACGATGATAGGTAACGACGGAGGCGCATACCGGCGTAGAGACCCGTTTTTTCTATCCGGTAACGCATGTAGATGTGGGTTTAGCGTCTGCGTGATCTCCTTCTACCCCTCTCTCTCTCTCTCTCTCTCTCTTTGATTTTTTTTCAAACATTAAGAAAAGAGAGAGTTTTTTTCCCTTCTGATTGAAGTACTTGCGTGTTTTGGACCCTTGTGGTTTGATGAAAGCTACAAGGGGAAAAGATCTCCGGTTTGGCTCTGTCTGAAAAATCCGACCTTGGCTTTGCAGTATATAAGATACTTCACTAAAATCTCTGAGTGGGTCACGAGGAGGCTTGTATGGACTGTTCATGTGGATGTACGTAGTTGTGTATTGTATTTGTAATTGATTGTAACTATGATCTCAATCGACATTGATTTTGGCAGATGAAACATCGTTTTCTTCGAACCATTCTCTGACAACGCAACAGTAGGAACCTCTAGAAAAAAGAAAGGACAAGTTTATTACTAAGATGCAACATCAACCTTTAGTAAATTAAAGTGACAGTGCTTAGCTCACTGTTTGTATTGCAAATTAAGGCAACAAAACCATAACCTACAAAAAATAATTGAAATGATACATCACTTGTAAAGGTGTTTGGGAGACTCGGCTCCAAGAGACTCGCTCGATTTCCTTCAATTTGGCCCGTCGGATGCTGGTCAAACGGGTCGTTTCTATGTTGTTTGTCGTTGGATCGCCACAGGGTTGTCGCGGTTGATTTTGACCTCGCGGTAAATTCCAAGGGGACAATGACCTGTGGGCTCATCCTCTTACATAATTGGTTGGGTAAGTCATTTCGGGGTGTGCGGGTGGCCTCTCCTCTCGCGCCGCGTGCACACGTAACATGACCCTTTAGTAAATTAGAAAGTGACAGTGCCAACCTCACTATTTGTATTGCAAAGTAATGCAATGAAACTATAACCTACAAAAAATAATTCGAATGATACATCACTTGAACTATCTACAATGTGTTATGGATGTCACATGTATATACAAGAATTAAGTCTGCTAAGCTAGGAGGCCTCTCGTGCGGTTAGAGTGCTAGCCCTTGCCTCTTTTGTGGTTGACACTTGTATGATTTTTGCCCCAGCTTGCTCTGGTTTTCTACCATTTCCTCCCCTACGAAGCTAGCTCAATTCTGGGTTTGTCGAAAAAAAATACTGCCCTGTTTGATTTACCGCGAAGGACTGAGGCTACCCAAATATCTAGGTATATGAGAACCACTACCCACCGCTTTTCTGGATCCTTCCCTTGAGAGAGAGAGAGAGAGAGAGAGAGAGAGGAGCGGGGCGTTCTTCCTCCCTTCCAATGTCTCTGGTTTCCTCCTCCACCACCCGCAGATGTTCCTTTCAATGTTGCCGCCATCGGCGACCTCCTCTCACATTTCTACCTTTCCCCTTCCCCTCCTTTCCCTCTCCCCAGACGGGTGACGTGTGGCAGCAGCGGTGACGACATATCCATAGCAGTGCGAAATAACGACAGTTCTTTTCCCAAGTCTCGGCGGCGCTCCTCCTCCCGACTGATCTTTTTATTCAGGTGTCCCCTTCCCGGTTCGACCCACCGGCACATGCCCAGCTACTGCAAATCTTGGCGACGATATCGGCAACGCAGGTGAGTTTCCTCAACCCCTCAAGCTCTGTTTCTCTTCTCATCTTCCTCGTGTGCACATGTATTCCTTGACCTACATCCTCTCTATCATCCTCTCCCGTTCTTCGTCATTCCCCTCACGCGGTTCTTCCCATATCCCTCTTATGATGGTGCCTCTTCTTTGTATCTCATTTTTTCCAAAACCAGCTTGCTCTCTCTTGAAAGAAAACCTAGAGATTGAGCAATCCCATCAAACATCGTTCTCCTTGCCTGCATGGAATATGATATTCTATTTCTCTGCTTCAGGTCATGTTGGAGCTCCATTGCATTGATCTTTGGTATTTATGGGTGATGTTCTGGAAGGTAATCTCTGAAACAAATATTTATGGACCATCTATTGTTTATTTCCGTGTGGATTTGGTATTTACCCTTTCCATATGTCACATAAAGTAGATTCTTCCTATGCAAAAATAGAATAGTTTCTGCAAATTGTATTGGTACAAACACATTCCATGTTTTTTATCTTTTAGTGATATCCTGGTAGTAGAATATCATTTGGTGTCCTGTGAAACTATTTTCTTTAACAACTGTAGGATCATTGCGATACCACTATCTTACTATAATAACAATATCCTACTGTCCAGTGGGTATTCTACTTACTAATTAAGTCCCCTCTATTATTTTTTATTATTTATTGATTGCCTCCTTTCATTTTTAACAAATTTCCATTAGGTATTTTTCCTAGAATTATATTTGTCTATCTTACAAAAAAAAAATCTACACTTCATTCTGAATCGCCATGTCCACTATGAGGAAAGCCTAATTTATCTTCAAAATAGCAGTGGTTATTTTTTGGTTCTATGTTAATCATGTCATCATCAACATATGAAGGAGGCAACAACTATATGTTTGTAGAAGCTAGTCAAGAATTCCTCAGCAGAAGCTTACCGTCTGGTAGCCACTTTGCAGCCAACAGTAGTAGTAGTAGTGGCAAGGAATGTTGTGCTCAGGCCTCAACTCCCGTGCTCTAGCGGTGCCATCAATTTATTCAGCCATAATTCACTAGCACTCTTTAGAAATTTCATTCAGTTACGGGGAACTTCAATTGTAATTCTTAATGTGGATAACGTATACTAGGATGAATCGTGTTTATAGGTGGTCCTACATTGTAGTTTTATGGGGTCTCTTTGTTTGACGCCCCGATTTGACCGTACACTAATCATACACACAAAAATGTACGATCAAGATCAGGGACTCACGGGAAGATATCATAACACAACTCTACAAATAAAATAAGTCTTACAAGCATCATATTACAAGCCAGGGGCCTCGAGGGCTCGAATACAAGAGCTCGATCATAGACGAGTCAGCGGAAGCAACAATATCTGAGTACAGACATAAGTTAAACAAGTTTGCCTTAAGAATGCTAGCACAAACTGGGATACAGATCGAAAGAGGCGCATGCCTCCTGCCTGGGATCCTCCTAAACTACTCCTAGTCATTGTCAGCGGGCTGCACGTAGTAGTAGGCACCTCCCGAGTAGTAGTAGTAGTAGTAGTAGTAGTAGTAGTAGTAGTAGTAGTAGTAGTAGTAGTAGTCATCGTCATCGACAGTGGCGTCTGACTCTTGGGCTCCATCGTCTGGTCGCAGCAATCGGGTATAGAAAGGGGAAAAGGGGGGAGAAAAGCAACCGTGAGTACTCATCCAAAGTACTCGCAAGCAAGGAGCTACACTACATATGTATGCATTGGTATCAAATGGAAAAGGGGTAACATATGTAGACTGAACTGCAGAATGCCGGAATAAGAGGGGGATAGCTAGTCCTATCGAAGACTACGCTTCTGGTAACCTCCATCTTGCAGCAGAAGAAGAGAATAGATGGTAATTTCACCAAGTAACATCGCATAGCATAATCCTAACCCATGATCATCCCCTCGTCGCCCTGTGAGAGAGCGATCACCGGTTGTATCTGACATTTGTAAGGGTGCGTTTTATTAAGTATCCGGTTCTAGTTGTCATAAGGTCAAGGTACAACTCCAAGTTATCCTGTTACCGAAGATCACGGCTATTCGAATAGATTAACTTCCCTGCAGGGGTGCACCACATTTCCCAACACACTCGATCCCCTTTGTTCGGACACACTTTCCTGGGTCATGCCCGGTGCTACCTCTTGAGCACTGCGTTGGATTTCCCCGAAGAAGAGAGGATGATGTAGCAAAGTGGCGTAAGTATTTCCCTCAGTTTTTGAGAACCAATGTATCAATCCAATAGGAGGCTACGCGCGAGTCCCTCGTACCTACACAAAAACAATAGCTCAATGCAACCAACGCGCTTAGGGGTTCTCAATCCCTTCACGGTCACTTACGAAAGTGACATCTGATATAGATGATAAATAATATTTTTGGTATTTTTGGTATAGAGATGCAAAGTGAAAAGTAAAAGCAAAGCAATAATAAAGTGATGGGGATTGATATGATGAGAAAGAGACCCGGGGGCTATATGTTTCACTAGTGGCTTCTCTCAAGAGCATAAGTATTCTATGGTGGGTGAACAAATTACTGTTGAGCAATTGACAGAATTGAGCATAGTTATGAGAATATCTAGGTATGATCATGTATATAGGCATCACGTCCGAGACAAGTAGACCGACTCCTGCCTGCATCTACTACTATTACTCCACTCATCGACCGCTATCCAGCATGCATCTAGAGTATTAAGTTAAAAATAGAGTAACGCCTTAAGCAAGATGACATGATTTAGAGGGATAGTTTCATGCAATATGATAAAAACCCCATCTTGTTATCCTCGATGGCAACAATACAATACGTGCCTTGCTGCCCCTTCTGTCACTGGGAAAGGACACCGCAAGATTGAACCCAAAGCTAAGCACTTCTCCCATGGCAAGAAAAACCAATCTAGTAGGCCAAAACCAAACTGATAATTCGAAGAGACTTGCAAAGATAACCAATCATACATAAAAGAATTCAGAGAAGATTCAAATATTATTCATAGATAGACTTGATCATAAACCCACAATTCATTGATCTCAACAAACACACCGCAAAAATAAGATTACATCGAATAGATCTCCACGAGAGAGGGGGAGAACATTGTATTGAGATCCAAAAAGAGAGAAGAAGCCATCTAGCTACTAACTATTGACCCGTAGGTCTGAAGTAAACTACTCACACTTCATCGGAGGGGCTTGGATGATGATGTAGAAGCCTTCCGTGATCGATTCCCCTTCCGGAGGAGCTCCGGAACAGGCCCCAAGATGGGATCTCGTGGATACAGAAAGTTGCGGCGGTGGAATTAGGTTTTTGGCTCCGTCCTCGGTCATTTGGGGGTACGTAGGTATATATAGGAGGAAGGAGTACGTCGGTGGAGCTTCGAGGGGCCCACGAGGCAGGAGGCGCGCCCTAGGGGGGCGCCCTCCACCCTCGTAACCGCCTCGTGGCTTTCTTGATGAAGAGTCCAAGTCTCCTGGATCTTATCTGATGAGAAAATCATGTTTTCGAAGGTTTCATTCCATTTGGACTCCGTTTGATATTCTGTTTCTCCGAAACACTGAAATAGGCAAAAAACAACAATTCTGGGCTGGGCCTCCGGTTAATAGGTTAGTCCCAAAAATAATATAAAAGTGGATAATAAAGCCCAATATAGTCCAAAACAGTAGATAATATAGCATGGAGCAATCAAAAATTATAGATACATTGGAGACGTATCAAGCATCCCTGAGCTTAATTCCTGCTCGTCCTCGAGTAGGTAAATGATAAAAGGAGAATTTTTTATGTGGAGTGCTACTTGGCATAATTTTAATGTAATTCTTCTTAATTGTGGTATGAATATTCAGATCCGAAAGTTTCAAGACAAAAGTTCATATTGACATAAAAATGATAATACTTCAAGCATACTAACTAAGCAATTACGTCTTCTCAAAATAACATGACCAAAGAAAGTTCATCCCTACAAAATCATATAGTTTAGTCATGTTTCATTTTCATCACACAAGAATGCTCTCATCATGCACAACCCCGATGACAAGCCAAGTAATTGTTTCATACTTGAGTAATCTCAAACCTATAAACTTTCATGCAATATATGAGCGCGAGCCATGGACATAGCACTATGGGTGGAGTAGAATATAATGAAGGGGGTATGTGGAGAAGACAAAAAAGGAGAAAGTCTCACATCAATGAGGCTAATCAATGGGCTATGGAGATGCCCACCGATTGATGTTAATGCAAGGAGTAGGGATTGTCATGCAACGGATGCACTAGAGCTATAAATGTATGAAAGCTCAACAAAACAAACTAGTGGGCGTGCATCCAACTTGCTTGCTCACGAAGACCTAGGGCACTTGAGGAGGCCCATTGTTGGAATATACAAGCCAAGTTCTATAATAAAAAATTCCCACTAGTATATGAATGTGATAACATGAGAGACTCTCTACTATGAAGATCATGGTGCTACTTTGAAGCACAAGTATGGTAAAAGGATAGTAACATTGTCCCTTCTCTCTTTTTCTCTCATTTTTTTGGGCCTTCTCTTTTTTATGGCCTTTTTTGGGCCTTCTCTCTTTTTTATGGCCTTTCTCTTTTTTATTTATTCCTCACTTGGGACAATGCTCTAATAATGATGATCATCATACTTCTATTTATTTACAACTCAATGATTACAACTCGATACTAGAACAAAGATGACTCTATATGAATGCCTCCGGCGGTGTACCCGGATATGCAATGAACCAAGAGTGACATGTATGAAATAATTATGAACGGTGGCTTTGCCACAAATACTATGTCAACTACATGATCATGCTAAGCAATATGACAATGATGAATGTGTCATGATGAACGGAATGATGGAAAGTTGCATGGCAATATATCTCGGAATGGCTATGGAAATGTCATAATAGGTAGGTATGGTGGCTGTTTTGAGGAAGATATAAGGATGTATATGTGTGAAAGAGCGTATCATATCACGGGGTTTGGATGCACCGGCGAAGTTTGCGCCAACTCTCAATGTGAGAGAGGGCAATGCACAGTACCGAAGAGGCTATTAAGGATGGAAGGGTGAGAGTGCGTATAATCCATGGACTCAACATTAGTCATAAAGAACTCACATACTTATTGCAAAAATCTACAAGTCATCAAAAACCTCGGCACTACGCGCATGCTCCTAGGGGGATAGATTGGTAGGAAAAGACCATCGCTCGTCCCTGACCGCCACTCATAAGGAAGACAATCAAATAACACCTCATGTTTCAAATTTGTTGCATAACATTTACCATACGTGCATGCTATGGGACATGCAAACTTCAACACAAGTATTTCTCAATTTCACAACTACTCAACTAGCATGAATTTGATATTATTACCTCCATATCTCAAAACAATCATCAAGCGTCAAACTTTTCTTAGTATTCAACACACTCATAAGAAAGTTTTATTATTAATCTTGCATACCAAGCATATTAGGATTTTAAGAAAATTACCATGCTATTAGGACTCTCAAAATAATCTAAGTGAAGCATGAGAGATCAATAGTTTCTATAAAATAAATCCATCACCGTGCTCTAAAAGATATAAGTGAAGCACTAGAGCAAAACTATAAAGCTCAAAAGATATAAGTGAAGCACATAGAGTATTCTATCAAATTCCAAATTATGTATGACTCTATCAAAAGGTGTGTACATCAAGGATGATTGTGGTAGACTAACAAGCAAAAACTCAAATCATAAAAGACGCTCCAAGCAAAACACATATCATGTGGTGAATAAAAATATAGCTCCAAGTAAAGTTACCGATAGAAGTAGACGAAAGAGGGGATGCCTTCCAGGGCATCCCCAAGCTTTGGATTTTAGGTGTCCTTACATTATCTTGGGGGTGCCATGGGCATCCCCAAGATTAGGCTCTTGCCACTCCTTGTTCCATAATCCATCAAATCTTTACCCAAAACTTGAAAACTTCACAACACAAAACTTAAAGTAGAAAATCTCGTGAGCTCCGTTAGCGAAAGAAAACAAAAGACCACTTCAAGGTACTGTAATGAAGTAATTCTTTATTTATATTGGTGTTAAACCTATTGTATTCCAACTTCTCTATGGATTATAAACTATTTTACTAGCCATAGATTCATCAAAATAAGCAAAAAACACACGAAAAAGAATCTGTCAAAAACAGAATAGTCTGTAGTAATCTGTAGCTAGAGCAATATCTGGAACCCCAAAAATTCTAAAATAAATTTATGAACGTGAGGAATTTATCTATTAATCATCTGCAAAAAGAATTAACTAAATATCACTTTCCAAATAAAAATTACAGCAGTTCTCGTGAGCACTAAAGTTTCTGTTTTTTACAGCAAGTTCAACAAGACTCTCCCCAAGTCTTCCCAACGGTTCTACTTGGCACAAACACTAATTAAACACAAAAAACACAACCAAAACAGAGGCTAGATAAATTATTTATTACTAAACAGGAGCAAAAAGCAAGGAATAAAAATAAAATTGGGTTGCCTCCCAACAAGCGCTATCGTTTAGCGCCCCTAGCTAGGCATAACAAGCAAGAATAGATCTAGGTATTGCCATCTTTGGTAGGTAATCCATAAGTGGCTCTCATGATAGATTCATATGGCAATTTTATTTTCTTTCTAGGGAAGTGTTCCATGCCCTTTTTAATGGAAATTGAAATCTAATATTCCCTTCCTTCATATCAGTAATTGCACCAACCGTTCTAAGAAAAGGTCTACCGAGAATAATAGGGCAAGAAGGATTACAATCTATATCAAGAATGATAAAATCTATGGGCACATAATTCCTATTTGCAAAAATAATAACATCATTAATTCTTCCCATAGGTTTCTTAATAGTGGAATCCGCAAGATGCAAATTTAGAGAGCAATCATCAAAATCACGGAAATCTAGCAAATCACACAAAGTTTTGGGAATAGTAGAGACACTAGCACCCAAATCACACAAAGCATAAAACTCATAATATTTAATTTTAATTTTAATAGTAGGTTCCACTCATCATAAAGTTTTCTAGGGATAGAAATTTCAACTCAAGTTTTTCTTCATAAGTTTGCATCAAGGCATCAACGATATGTTCGGTAAAGGCTTTATTTTGACTATAAGCATGAGGAGAATTTAGCAAGGATTGCAACAAGGAAATACAATCAATTAAAGAGCAATTTTCATAATTAAATTCCTTGAAATCCAATATAGTGGGTTTAGCGACATCTAAGGTTTTATTTCTTTTAATCCCACTTTTATCAATTTCATCATCAAGATCTAAATACTCCGAATTCTTAGAACGCCTTCTAGGTAAGGGTGGATCATATTTAGTTTCATCACGATTTATATTGAAAAACAAAATTTAATAGGGGACACATAAATAACTTTTAGATCTTCATCTTTATTTTCATAGGAATTGGAAAAACACGCTTTAATAAAGGCATCTTTCATAGCACGCATCCTAGCGGCTCTTTCCTTGCACTCATCAATGGAAATTATCATGGCTTTGAGAGACTCATTGATATCATGCTTAGGAGGAATAGATCTAAGCTTTAAAGAATCAACCTCAAGAGAAATTCTATCAACGTTCCTAGCCAAATCATCAACTTTAAGCAATTTCTCTTCAAGCAAAGTATTAAAATTCTTTTGTGAATTCATAAACTCTTTAACACTACTCTCAAATTAAGAGGGCGTCTTATTAAAATTTCCATAAGAGTTGTTGTAGGAATTTCCATAATTATTAGGAGGATTACTAGGATAAGGCCTAGGATTAAAATTCCCTTTATACGCGTTGTTACCAAAATTATTCCTACTAACAAAATTCACATCCATAGATTCATTATTATTCTCAATCAAAGTAGACAAATGCATATCATTAGGATCAGAAGAAAGACTCTTAGTAGAAAATAATTTCATAAGTTCATCCATCTTTCCACTCAAAACATTAATTTCTTCCATCGCATGCACTTTTTGTTGGGGAACGTAGTAATTTCAAAATTTTCCTACGCACATGCAAGATCATGGTGATGCATAGCAACGAGAGGGGAGAGTGTGATCTATGTACCCTTGTAGACTGACAGCGGAAGCGTTAGCACAACGCGGTTGATGTAGTCGTACGTATTCACGGCCCGACCGATCAAGCACCGAAACTACGGCACCTCCGAGTTTTAGCACACGTTCAGCTCGATGATGATCCCCGGACTCCGATCTAGCAAAGTGTCGGGGTAGAGTTCCGTCAGCACGACGGCGTGGTGACGATTTTGATGTACTACCGTCACAGGGCTTCGCCTAAGCACCGCTACAATATTATCGAGGATTATGGTGGAAGGGGGCACCGCACACGGCTAAGAATATGATCACGTGGATCAACTTGTGTGTATAGGGGTGCCCCTGCCCCCGTATATAAAGGAGCAAGGGGAGGAGGCCGGCCGGCCCCTATTGGCGCGCCAGGAGGAGTCCTCCTCCTAGTAGGAGTCAAAGTGGGGAGGTAGAAGGAAAGGGGGGCGCCGCCCCCCCTCTCCTAGTCCAATTCGGACCAGGGGGAGGAGGCGCGCGGCCCACCCTGGCTGCCCCTCTCTCTCTCCACTAAGGCCCATATGGCCCATTACTTCTCCCGGTAGGGTTCCGGTAACCCTCCGGCTCTCCGGTTTTCTCCGAAATCACCCGGAACACTTCCGGTGTCCGAATATAGCCGTCTAATATATCAATCTTTATGTCTCGACCATTTCGAGACTCCTCGTTATGTCCGTGATCACATCTGGGACTCCGAACTAACTTCGGTACATCAAAACTCATAAACTCATAATATAACTGTCATCGAAACCTTAAGCGTGCGGACCCTACGGGTTCGAGAACAATGTAGACATGACCGAGACACGTCTCCGGTCAATAACCAATAGCGGAACCTGGATGCTCATATTGGCTCCTACATATTCTACGAAGATCTTTATCGGTCAGACCGCATAACAACATACGTTGTTCCCTTTGTCATCGGTATTTTACTTGCCCGAGATTCGATCGTCGGTATCTCAATACCTAGTTCAATCTCGTTACCGGCAAGTCTCTTTACTCGTTTCGTAATACATCATCTCGCAACTAACTCATTAGTTGAAATGCTTGCAAGGCTTATGTGATGTGCATTACCGAGAGGGCCCAGAGATACCTCTCCGACAATCGGAGTGACAAATCCTAATCTCGAAATACGCCAACCCAACATGTACCTTTGGAGACACCTGTAGAGCTCCTTTATAATCACCCAGTTACGTTGTGACGTTTGGTAGCACACAAAGTGTTCCTCCGGCAAACGGGAGTTGCATAATCTCATAGTCATAGGAACATGTATAAGTCATGAAGAAAGCAATAGCAACATACTAAACGATCGGGTGCTAAGCTAATGGAATGGGTCATGTCAATCACATCATTCTCCTAATAATGTGATCCCGTTAATCAAATGACAACACATGTCTATGGTTAGGAAACATAACCATCTTTGATTAATGAGCTAGTCAAGTAGAGGCATACTAGTGACGTTTGGTTTGTCTATGTATTCACACAAGTATTATGTTTCCGGATAATACAATTCTAGCATGAATAATAAACATTTATCATGATATAAGGAAATAAAATAATAACATTATTATTGCCTCTAGGGCATATTTCCTTCAGTCTCCCACTTGCACTAGAGTCAATAATCTAGATTACACAGTAATGATTCTAACACCCATGGAGCTTTGGTGCTGATCATGTTTTGCTCGTGGAAGAGGCTTAGTCAACGGGTCTGCTACATTCAGATCCGTATGTATCTTGCAAATCTCTATGTCTCCCACCTGGACTAGATCCCGGATGGAATTGAAGCGTCTCTTGATGTGCTTGGTTCTCTTGTGAAATCTGGATTCCTTTGCCAAGGCAATTGCACCAGTATTGTCACAAAAGATTTTCATTGGACCCGATGCACTAGGTATGACTCCTAGATCGGATATGAACTCCTTCATCCAGACTCCTTCGTTTGCTGCTTCCGAAGCAGCTATGTACTCCGCTTCACATGTAGATCCCGCCACAACGCTTTGTTTAGAACTGCACCAACTGACAGCTCCACCGTTTAATGTAAACACGTATCCGGTTTGCGATTTAGAATCGTCCGGATCAGTGTCAAAGCTTGCATCAACGTAACCATTTACGATGAGCTCTTTGTCACCTCCATATATGAGAAACATATCCTTAGTCCTTTTCAGGTATTTCAGGATGTTCTTGACCGCTGTCCAGTGATCCACTCCTGGATTACTTTGGTACCTGCCTGCTAGACTTATAGCAAGACACACATCAGGTCTGGTACACAGCATTGCATACATGATAGAGCCTATGGCTGAAGCATAGGGAACATCTTTCATTTTCTCTCTATCTTCTGCATTGGTCGGGCATTGAGTCTTACTCAATTTCACACCTTGTAACACAGGCAAGAATCCTTTCTTTGCTTGATCCATTTTGAACTTTTTCAAAACTTTGTCAAGGTATGTGCTTTGTGAAAGTCCAATTAAGCGTCTTGATCTGTCTCTATAGATCTTAATGCCCAATATGTAAGCAGCTTCACCGAGGTCTTTCATTGAAAAACTCTTATTCAAGTATCCCTTTATGCTATCCAGAAATTCTATATCATTTCCGATTAGTAATATGTCATCTACATATAATATCAGAAATGCTACAGAGCTCCCACTCACTTTCTTGTAAATACAGGCTTCTCCAAAAGTCTGTACAAAACCAAATGCTTTGATCACACTATCAAAGCGTTTATTCCAACTCCGAGAGGCTTGCACCAGTCCATAAATGGATCGCTGGAGCTTGCACACTTTGTTAGCTCCCTTTGGATCGACAAAACCTTCCGGTTGCATCATATACAACTCTTCTTGCAGAAATCCATTCAGGAATGCAGTTTTGACATCCATCTGCCAAATTTCATAATCATAAAATGCGGCAATTGCTAACATGATTCGGACAGACTTAAGCATCGCTACGGGTGAGAAGGTCTCATCGTAGTCAATCCCTTGAACTTGTCGAAAACCTTTTGCGACAAGTCGAGCTTTGTAGACAGTAACATTACCGTCAGCGTCAGTCTTCTTCTTAAAGATCCATTTATTCTCAATTGCTTGCCGATCATTGGGCAAGTCAACCAAAGTCCATACTTTGTTCTCATACATGGATCCCATCTCAGATTTCATGGCTTCAAGCCATTTTGCGGAATCTGGGCTCACCATCGCTTCTCCATAGTTCGTAGGTTCATCATGATCTAGTAGCATGACTTCCAGAACAGGATTACCGTACCACTCTGGTGCGGATCTTACTCTGGTTGATCTACGAGGTTCAGTAGTATCTTGTTCTGAAGCTTCATGATCATCATCATTAGCTTCCTCACTAATTGGTGTAGGTGTCACAGAAACTGGTTTCTGTGATGTACTACTTTCCAATAATGGAGCAGGTACAGTTACCTCATCAAGTTCTACTTTCCTCCCACTCACTTCTTTCGAGAGAAACTCCTTCTCTAGAAAGTTTCCGAATTTAGCAACAAAAGTTTTGCCTTCGGATCTGTGATAGAAGGTGTATCCAATAGTTTCCTTTGGATATCCTATGAAGACACATTTCTCCGATTTGGGTTCGAGCTTATCAGGTTGAAGCTTTTTCACATAAGCATCGCAACCCCAAACTTTCAGAAACGACAACTTTGGTTTCTTGCCAAACCATAGTTCATAAGGCGTCGTATCAACGGATTTTGATGGTGCCCTATTTAACGTGAATGCGGCCGTCTCTAGAGCATAACCCCAAAACGATAGCGGTAAATCAGTAAGAGACATCATAGATCGCACCATATCTAGTAAAGTACGATTACGACATTCGGACACACCATTACGTTGTGGTGTTCCGGGTGGCGTGAGTTGCGAAACTATTCCGCATTGTTTCAAATGTACACCAAACTCGTAACTCAAATATTCTCCTCCACGATCAGATCGCAGGAATTTTATTTTCTTGTTACGATGATTTTCAACTTCACTCTGAAATTCTTTGAACTTTTCAAATGTTTCAGACTTATGTTTCATTAAGTAGATATACCCATATCTGCTTAAGTCATATGTGAAGGTGAGAAAATAACGATATCCGCCACGAGCCTCAACATTCATCGGACCACATACATCTGTATGTATGATTTCCAACAAATCTGTTGCTCTCTCCATAGTACCGGAGAACGGTGTTTTTGTCATCTTACCCATAAGGCACGGTTCGCAAGTACCAAGTGATTCATAATCAAGTGGTTCCAAAAGCCCATCAGTATGGAGTTTCTTCATGCGCTTTACACCGATATGACCCAAACGACAGTGCCACAAATAAGTTGCACTATCATTATCAACTCTGCATCTTTTGGTTTCAACATTATGAATATGTGTGTCACTACTATCGAGATTTAATAAGAATAGACCACTCTTTAAGGGTGCATGACCATAAAAGATATTACTCATATAAATAGAACAACCATTATTCTCTGATTTAAATGAATAACCGTCTCGCATCAAACAAGATCCAGATATAATGTTCATGCTTAACGCTGGCACCAAATAACAATTATTTAGGTCTAATACTAATCCCGAAGGTAGATGTAGAGGTAGCGTGCCGACCGCGATCACATCGACTTTGGAACCATTTCCCACGCGCATCGTCACCTCGTCCTTAGCCAATCTTCGCTTAATCTGTAGTCCCTGTTTCGAGTTGCAAATGTTAGCAACAGAACCAGTATCAAATACCCAGGTGCTACTGCGAGCATTAGTAAGGTACACATCAATAACATGTATATCACATATACCTTTGTTCACCTTGCCATCCTTCTTATCCGCCAAATACTTGGGGCAGTTCCGCTTCCAGTGACCAGTCTGCTTGCAGTAGAAGCACTCAGTTTCAGGCTTAGGTCCAGGTTTGGGTTTCTTCTCTTGAGTAGCAACTTGCTTGCTGTTCTTTTTGAAGTTCCCCTTCTTCTTCCCTTTGCCCTTTTTCTTGAAACTAGTGGTCTTATTGACCATCAACACTTGATGCTCCTTCTTGATTTCTACCTCCGCAGCTTTCAGCATTGCGAAGAGCTCGGGAATAGTCTTATTCATCCCTTGCATATTATAGTTCATCACGAAGCTCTTGTAGCTTGGTGGCAGTGATTGGAGAATTCTGTCAATGACGCAATCATCTGGAAGATTAACTCCCAATTGAATCAAGTGATTATTATACCCAGACATTTTGAGTATATGCTCACTGACAGAACTGTTCTCCTCCATCTTGCAGCTATAGAACTTATTGGAGACTTCATATCTCTCAATCCGGGCATTTGCTTGAAATATTAACTTCAACTCCTGGAACATCTCATATGCTCCATGACGTTCAAAACGTCGTTGAAGTCCCGATTCTAAGCCGTAAAGCATGGCACACTGAACTATCGAGTAGTCATCAGCTTTGCTCTGCCAGACGTTCATAACATCTGGTGTTGCTCCAGCAGCAGGCCTGGCACCCAGCGGTGCTTCCAGGACGTAATTCTTCTGTGCAGCAATGAGGATAATCCTCAAGTTACGGACCCAGTCCGTGTAATTGCTACCATCATCTTTCAACTTTGCTTTCTCAAGGAACGCATTAAAATTCAACGGAACAACAGCACGGGCCATCTATCTACAATCAAACATAAACAAGCAAGATACTATCAGGTACTAAGTTCATGATAAATTTAGGTTCAATTAATCATATTACTAAAGAACTCCCACTTAGATAGACATCCCTCTAATCCTCTAAGTGATTACGTGATCCAAATCAACTAAACCATGTCCGATCATCACGTGAGATGGAGTAGTTTCATTGGTGAACATCGCTATGTTGATCATATCTACTATATGATTCACGCTCGACCTTTCGGTCTCCGTGTTCCGAGGCCATATCTGTATATGCTTGGCTCGTCAAGTATAACCTGAGTATTCTGCGTGTGCAACTGTTTTGCACCCGTTGTATTTGAACGTAGAGCCTATCACACCCGATCATCACGTGGTGTCTCAGCACGAAGAACTTTCGCAACGGTGCATACTCAGGGAGAACACTTCTTGATAATTAGTGAGAGATCATCTTAAAATGCTACCGTCAATCAAAGCAAGATAAGATGCATAAAAGATAAACATCACATGCAATCAATATAAGTGATATGATATGGCCATCATCATCTTGTGCTTGTGATCTCCATCTTCGAAGCACCGTCGTGATCACCATCGTCACCGGCGCGACACCTTGATCACCATCGTAGCATCGTTGTCGTCTCGCCAATCTTATGCTTCCACGACTATCGCTACCGCTTAGTGATAAAGTAAAGCATTACAGCGCAATTGCATTGCATACAATAAAGCGACAACCATATGGCTCCTGCCAGTTGCCGATAACTTGGTTACAAAACATGATCATCTCATACAATAAAATTTAGCATCATGTCTTGACCATATCACATCACAACATGCCCTGCAAAAACAAGTTAGACGTCCTCTACTTTGTTGTTGCAAGTTTTACGTGGCTGCTACGGGCTTAAGCAAGAACCAATCTTACCTACGCATCAAAACCACAACGATAGTTTGTCAAGTTGGTGTTGTTTTAACCTTCGCAAGGACCGGGCGTAGCCACACTCGGTTCAACTAAAGTTGGAGAAACTGTCACCCGCTAGCCACCTTTGTGCAAAGCACGTCGGGAGAACCGGTCTCGCGTAAGCGTACGCGTAATGTCGGTCCGGGCCGCTTCGTCCAACAATACCGCCGAACCAAAGTATGACATGCTGGTAAGCAGTATGACTTATATCGCCCACAACTCACTTGTGTTCTACTCGTGCATATAACATCAACACATAAAACCTAGGCTCGGATGCCACTGTTGGGGAACGTAGTAATTTCAAAAAATTTCCTACGCACACGCAAGATCATGGTGATGCATAGCAACGAGAGGGGAGAGTGTGATCTACGTACCCTTGTAGACCGACAGCGGAAGCGTTAGCACAACGCGGTTGATGTAGTCGTACGTCTTCACGGCCCGACCGATCAAGCACCGAAACTACGGCACCTCCGAGTTTTAGCACACGTTCAGCTCGATGACGATCCCCGGACTCCGATCCAGCAAAGTGTCGGGGTAGAGTTCCGTCAGCACGACGGCGTGGTGACGATCTTGATGTACTACCGTCGCAGGGCTTCGCCTAAGCACCGCTACAATATTATCGAGAATTATGGTGGAAGGGGGCACCGCACACGGCTAAGAATATGATCACGTGGATCAACTTGTGTGTCAAGGGGTGCCCCCTGCCCCCGTATATAAAGGAGCAAGGGGAGGAGGCCGGCCGGCCCCTATTGGCGCGCCAGGAGGAGTCCTCCTCCTAGTAGGAGTAGGACTCCTACTAGGAGGGGGAAGGAAGTGGGGAGGGAGAAGGAAAGGGGGCGCCGCCCCCCCTCTTCTAGTCCAATTCAGACCAGGGGGGAGGAGGCGCGCGGCCCACCCTGGCTGCCCCTCTCTCTCTCCACTAAGGCCCATATGGCCCATTACTTCTCCCGGTAGGGTTCCGGTAACCCTCCGGCTCTCTGGTTTTCTCCGAAATCACCCGGAATACTTCGAGTGTCCGAATATAGCCGTCTAATATATCAATATTTATGTCTCGACAATTTCGAGACTCCTCGTTATGTCCGTGATCACATCCGAGACCCCGAACTAACTTCGGTACATCAAAACTCATAAACTCATAATATAATTGTCATCGAAACCTTAAGCGTGCGGACCCTACGGGTTCGAGAACAATGTAGACATGACCGAGACACGTCTCCGGTCAATAACCAATAGCGGAACCTGGATGCTCATATTGGCTCCTACATATTCTACGAAGATCTTTATCGGTCAGACCACATAACAACATACGTTGTTCCCTTTGTCATCGGTATTTCACTTGCCCGAGATTCGATCGTCGGTATCTCAATACCTAGTTCAATCTCGTTACCGGCAAGTCTCTTTACTCGTTTCGTAATACATCATCTCGCAACTAACTCATTAGTTGAAATGCTTGCAAGGCTTATGTGATGTGCATTACCGAGAGGGCCCAGAGATACCTCTCCGACAATCGGAGTGACAAATCCTAATCTTGAAATACGCCAACCCAACATGTACCTTTGGAGACACCTGTAGAGCTCCTTTATAATCACCCAGTTACGTTGTGACGTTTGGTAGCACACAAAGTGTTCCTCCGGCAAACGGGAGTTGCATAATCTCATAGTCATAGGAACATGTATAAGTCATGAAGAAAGCAATAGCAACATACTAAACGATCGGGTGCTAAGCTAATGGAATGGGTCATGTCAATATTTCATTCTCCTAATAATGTGATCCCGTTAATCAAATGACAACACATGTCTATGGTTAGGAAACATAACCATCTTTGATTAATGAGCTAGTCAAGTAGAGGCATACTAGTGACGTTTGGTTTGTCTATGTATTCACACAAGTATTATGTTTTCGGATAATACAATTCTAGCATGAATAATAAACATTTATCATGATATAAGGAAATAAAATAATAACATTATTATTGCCTCTAGGGCATATTTCCTTCACTTTTTTATTAGTGGATCTTTCAGTGCGCCATTGAGAATAATTAACCATAATATTATCTAGGAGTTTAGTAGCATCTCCTAAAGTGATTTCCATAAAGATGCCTCCCGCGGCCGAATCTAAAAGATTTCTAGAAGCAACATTCAATCTGGCATAAAATTTTTGTATAATCATCCACAAATTCAAACCATGAGTAGGGCAATTACGTATCATTAATTTCATTCTCTCCCAAGCTTGTGCAACATGTTCATGATCAAGTTGCTTAAAATTCATAATATCGTTTCTAAGAGAGATGATCTTAGCGGGAAAATACTTAGAGATAAAAGCATCTTTGCACTTGTTCCATGAATCAATACTATTTTTAGGCAAAGATGAAAACCAAGCTTTAGCACGATCTCTAAGCGAAAAAGGAAATAGCTTCAATTTAACAATATCATTATCGACATCTTTCTTCTTTTGCATGTCACACAAATCAACGAAGCTATTAAGATGGGTAGCGGCATCTTCACTAGGAACGCCGGAAAATGGATCTTTCATGACAAGATTCAGCAAAGCAACATTAATTTCACAAGATTCAGCATCGGTAAGAGGAGCAATCGGAGTGCTAAGGAAATCATTATTGTTGGTATTTGTGAAGTCACACAATTTAGTATTATCTTGAGCCATCGCGACAAACAAGCAATCCAACACACGAGCAAACAAAAAGCAAACGGGCAAAAAGAGGCAAATAGATAAAGAGAGCGAGGGTAGAGAGAGGGCCAATAAAATGGCAAGGGTGAAGTGGGGGAGAGGAAAACGAGAGGGAAATGGCAAATAATGTAATGCGGGAGATAGGGATTGTGATGGGTACTTGGTATGTTGACTTTTGCGCAGACTCCCCGGCAACGGCGCCATAAATTCTTCTTGCTACCTCTTGAGCACCGCATTGGATTTCCCCAAAGAAGAGAGGATGATGCAGCAAAGTAGCGTAAGTATTTCCCTCCGTTTTTGAGAACCAAGGTATCAATCCAGTAGGAGGCTACGCGCGAATCCCTCATACCTACACAAAAACAATAGCTCAACGCAACCAACGCGCTTAGGGTTGTCAATCCCTTCACGGTCACTTACGAAAGTGAGATCTGATAGAGATGATCAATAATATTTTTGGTATTTTTGGTATAGTGATGTAAAGTCAAAAGTAAAAGGCAAAGTAAAAGCAAAGCAATAATAAAGTGATGGAGATTGATGTGATGAGAAAGAGACCTGGGAGCCATAGGTTTCACTAGTGGCTTCTCTCAAGAGCATAAGTATTCTACGATGGGTGAACAAATTACTGTTGAGAAATTGACAGAATTGAGCATAGTTATGAGAATATCTAGGTATGATCATGTATATAGGCATCACGTCCGAGACAAGTAGACCGACTCCTGCCTGCATCTACTACTATTACTCCACTCATCGACCGCTATCCAGCATGCATCTAGAGTATTAAGTTAAAAACAGAGTAACGCCTTAAGCAAGATGACATGATTTAGAGGGATAGTTTCATGAAATATGATAAAAACCCCATCTTGTTATCCTCGATGGCAACAATACAATATGTGCCTTGCTGCACCTTCTGTCACTGGGAAAGGACACCACAAGATTGAACCCAAAGCTAAGCACTTCTCCCATGGCAAGAAAAACCAATCTAGTAGGCCAAACCAAACTGATAATTCAAAGAGACTTGCAAAGATAACCAATCATACATAAAATAATACAGAGAAGATTCAAATATTATTCATAGATAGACTTGATCATAAACCCATAATTCATCGGTCTCAACAAACACACCGCAAAAAGAAGATTACATCAAATAGATCTCCACGAGAGAGGGGGAGAACATTGTATTGAGTTCCAAAAAGAGAGAACAAGCCATCTAGCTACTAACTATGGACCCGTAGGTCTGAAGTAAACTACTCACACTTCATCGGAGGGGCTTGAATGATGATGTAGAAGCCTTCCGTGATCGATTCCCCTTCCGGCGGAGCTCCGGAACAGGCCCCAAGATGGGATCTCGTGGATACAGAAAGTTGCGGTGGTGGAATTAGGTTATTTGCTCCATCCCCGATCGTTTGGGGGTACGTAGGTATATAGAGGAGGAAGGAGTACGCCGGTGGAGCTTCGAGGGGCCCACGAGGTAGGGGTGCGACCTTGGGAGGCGCCCTCCTCCCTCGTGACCACCTCGTGGCTTTCTTGACGGAGGGTCCAAGTCTCCTGGATCTTATCTGATGAGAAAATCACATTTCCGAAGGTTTCATTCCGTTTGGACTCCGTTTGATATTCTGTTTCTCTGAAACACTGAAATAGGCAAAAAAAACAGCAATTCTGGGTTGGGCCTCCGGTTAATAGGTTAGTCCTAAAAATAATATAAAAGTGGATAATAAAGCCCAATATAGTCCAAAACAATAGATAATATAGCATGGAGCAATCAAAAATTATAGATACGTTGGAGATGTATCACCCAGCCTCGGAAGATCAACACGTCGCAGCCCTACCTAGGCACAACAGAGAGGTCAGCACGCCGGTCTAAATCCTATGGCGGAGGGGTCTGGGCCCATCGCCCATTGCACACCTGCATGTTGCGAACACGGCCAGTGAGTAGACCTAGCAACCTCCATTACAAAGGAAGTTGCGTTACGCGGTCCACCCCGGCGCGCGCCGCTCAATTGCTGACGTCACGAAGGCTTCGGCTGATACCACGATGTCGGGTGCTCATAACTGTTCCCGCGTAGTTGGTTAGTGCGTATAGGCCAGTAGCCAGACTCAGATCAAATACCAAGATCTCGTTAAGCGTGTTAAGTATCCGCGAACACCGACCAGGGCCAGGCCCACCTCTCTCCTAGGTGGTCTCAACCTGCCCTGTCGCTCCGCCTCAAAGTAACAGCCGGGGGCCGTCGGGAACTCAGGCCCACCACTACCTAGATGGAGCCACCTGCCCCTTCAGCCCCCACATCAGAATCACCTGCGGGTACTCAACGAGCCGACCCGACTTTAGTCACCACCTGTATAGTATGTATATATGTATAAGTATATACCCGTGATCACCTCCCGAGTGATCACGGCCCGATAGTATAGCATGGCAGACGGACAAGAATGTAGGGCCACTGATGATAAACTAGCATCCTATACTAAGCATGTAGGATTGCAGGTAAGGTACCAACAGTTGTAGCAACAATGACATGCTATGCATCAGAATAGGATTAACGGAAAGCAGTAACATGCTACACTACTCTAATGCAAGCAGTAGAGAGAAGAGTAGGCAATATCTGGTGATCAAGGGGGGGCTTGCCTGGTTGCTCCGCAGACAGAAGTTTGCCCTCGAATGTGAAGTAGTCGATCACTAGTTCAACCGCGGTCTCGGGGTTTACCGGAAAACGTAACGGAAGGGGAACACAATAAATAACAGAGCAATCAAATGTAACACAAGGCAAGATGCGACAATACGTTGTTCTAGGGGTGCCCTAACGCGGTATGAGGTGGTACCGGCGAAGGGGGGAAACATCCGGGAAAATATCCCCGGGGTTTTGCGTTTTTGGACAGATGAATTGGAGGGGGAAAGTTGCGTGTTCGCTATGCTAGGGATGTGTGGCGGACGAATGGGCTACGTATTCGGATTCGTCTCGTCGTTCTGAGCAACTTTCATGTACAGAGTTTTTCCATCCGAGCTACGGTTTATTTTATATTAATTTTAAAAGATTTAAATCATTTTTAGAATTTATTTAATTATTTAATTCAACATTATCCAGAACAGTGTTTGCTGACATCATCATGACGTTAGCATGACATCAGCAGTCAACAGGGGGTTGACTGGGTCAAACTGACATGTGGGTCCCACATGTCACTGATTGTTTGTCTAATCAGTTAATTAAGGTTAATTAACAGGGTTAATTAGATTAATTAACAGTACTAATTAAGTTAATTAATTATCTCAATTAATTAAATGATTAATTAATTGATTATATTTCATTATTATTAATAATCTAAATTAATTAATTTTATTTTATTATTTTTATTATATATATATATATATATATTTTGTAAACAAGGGCGTGGGGCCCAGTGCCATAGGCCTAGGCCACAAGCGGTCACTGGGCGCTAGCGGGCAGCGGGCGCTGGGTGCCGGCCCAACTGGGTGCTGGCCTAGGCCAGCCGGGGCCGCGGCGGGGGCATGAGCGCGCGTCCCGGCGATGGCGGCCGGACGACGCGGGGTGCGATGGAGCGCGGGCGCGAGACAGGGGCGGTGGATCGGCGAATAGGCCCGCGGTGGGCTCGACTGCGACGGGGTTCGGCCGGGGAGCAGTGCAGTAGAGGGGGGAGGCGAGGCGATGCAGCATCAGACCGCTGATACGTCTCCAACGTATCTATAAATTTTTATTGCTCCATGCTATATTATCTACTGTTTTGGACCATATCGGGCTTGTTTTTCCACTTTTATATTATTTTTGGGACTAACTTATTAACCAGAGGCCCGGCCCAGAATTGTTGTTTTTTTTGCCTATTTCAGTGTTTCGGAGAAACAGAATATCAAACGGAGTCCAAACGGAATGAAACCTTCGGAAACGTGATTTTCTCATCAGATAAGATCCAGGAGACTTGGACCCTCCGTCAAGAAAGCCACGAGGCAGTCACGAGGGTGGAGGGCCCCTTCCTAGGGCGCGCCCCTGCCTCGTGGGCCCCTCGAAGCTCCACCGACGTACTCCTTCCTCCTATATATACCTACGTACCCGCAAACGATCGGGGACAGAGCCAAAAACCTAATTCCACCGCCGCAACTTTCTGTATCCACGAGGTCCCATCTTGGGGCCTGTTCTTGAGCTCCACCAAAGGGGGCATCCATCACGGAGGGCTTCTACATCATCATCCAAACCCCTCCGATGAAGTGTGAGTGGTTTACTTCAGACCTACGGGTCCATAGTTAGTAGCTAGATGGCTTCTTCTCTCTTTTTGGATCCCAATATAATGTTCTCCCCCTCTCTTGTGGAGATCTATTCGATGTAATCTTCTTTTTGCGGTGTGTTTGTTGAGACCGGTAAATTGTGGGTTTATGATCCAGTCTATCTATGAATAATATTTGAATCTTCTCTGAATTCTTTTATGTATGATTGGTTATCTTTGCAAGTCTCTTCGAATTATCAGTTTCGTTTGGCCTACTAGATTGGTTGTTCTTTCCATGGGAGAAGTGCTTAGCTTTGGGTTCGATCTTGCGGTGTCCTTTCCTAGTGACAGAAGGGGCAGCAAGGCACGTATTGTATTGTTGCCAATCGAGGATAACAAGATGTGGTTTTTCTCATATTGCATGAAACTATCCCTCTACATCATGTCATTTTGCTTAAGGCGTTACTCTGTTTTTAACTTAATACTCTAGATGCATGCTGGATAGCGGTCGATGAGTGGAGTAATAGTAGTAGATGTAAGCAGGAGTCGGTCTACTTGTCTCGGACGTGATGCGTATATACATGATCATACCTAGATATTCTCATAACTATGCTCAATTCTGTCAATTGCTCAATAGTAATTTGTTCACCCACCATAGAATACTTATGCTCTTGAGAGAAGCCACTAGTGAAACCTATGGCCCCTGGGTCTCTTTCTCATCATATCAATCTCCATCAATTTATTATTACTTTGCTTTTTACTTTGCCTTTTACTTTTTACTTTGCGTCTCTATACCAAAAATATTATTTATCATCTCTATCAGATCTCACTTTCGTATGTGACCATGAAGGGATTGACAACCCCTAAGCGCGTTGGTTGCGTTGAGCTATTGTTTTGTGTAGGTACGAGGGACTCGCGCGTAGCCTCCTACTGGATTGATACCTTGATTCTCAAAAACTGAGGGAAATACTTACGCTACTTTGCTGCATCATCCTCTCCTCTTCGGGGAGATCCAACGTAGTGCTCAAGAGGTAGCAACCGCAGGCGAGGCGCGGTGCGGACGAGCGGAGGCGTGCGCGCGGTCAGCGGGGCAGGGGGCTGGCCGGAGCGGGCGCAGCAGAGCTGGACGGAGGGCGCGAGGGAGCACAGACGGGCGCGGCAACAGCGGCAGAGCACGGCGGAAGCTGCGGGCGAGGGGCGCGGTGGCCGGTGCGGCCTGGCGCGTCCATGGGCGCGGGGCTGCGGCCGGAGCGCGACGAGGGCGAGGCAAGCGCACATCGGGCGTGGCCGAGGACGACGCGAGCGCGTGTAGCTGCAGGGACTGGGGCGTGCGGGCGCTTGCGACGTCGGGAGATGACAGAAGCCAGGGGAGGGAGGAGGGTGAGCTCACGCGCGCGTAGAGGAGCGGGGGTGGTGAGTCTTGATGAAGCGGCGCGAGGAGGGGACGAGGACACGGTCCGGTGGTGTCGTGGCTCCGGCGAGGGGGACTCCAAGCGGCTGTGGCGTTGGGACCGAGTCCCAGCTCCAGATCGAGGGCGGCGCACGGACGGGCATCGGGGCGACTCGGGGTGAGGTGAGGAGGAGGCGGTGACAGGGCGGCGCGGCACGGAGGATGGGCGCCGCGAGGTGGCTTCGGGCGGCGGCGATGGACAGCGCCGGGCGGGATCGATCCCGGTCCTGATTGGATCGGGAGTGGGAGAGAGAGAACGTGGGGGAGGAAAAATGGGTGGGGGTGGGTGGGTTGACCGTGGAGTGGGGGGGTTATGGAGAGGGAGTGGGGGTGGGCCGGCCCATTCAGGCGGCCGGGGTCCGTGTGGACGGCCAGCTGGGCCAAAAGGCCAAGTGGGGGGGAGGGTTTTCTCCTTTTCTTATTTTTGTTTTGTTTTTTTACCTTTCACTTATTTTATTTTCTGTTCTAATTTCTAGTTTCCTCTGATTTTAGTTTTATAAAACCACAAAAGTTGAACCTAATTTAGTATCAGTAACTATACCTTAGCTACAAAAAGATCAAACCCTAAACAAAATAGTCTAACATTTTATAAATAATAAAAGGCATTTATTAAATTGGTTATGTTGTTGTTTTATTCATCGTAGAGTATTTAAGCATTTTATAAAAGTATGGTTCCCCTACCATAATAACCTATGCAATATTTGGTTCACTCCGAACATTTTAGTTTTAATATTTGAAAACCTTTATTGTTAGATGCATTTTGAACTTCAATTTGAATCGGTTTTGAACTACCGCGAGACTAGCAACAGTAATTGAAGTGACGTGGCATCATTAGCAGAGGGTTGTTGTAGCTTAATTATCCGTGCGTCACAATTCTCCTTCACTACAAGAAATCTCGTCCCGATATTTAGGAGCGGGAGTAAGGGAAAGTTCTGGTTACGAAATTCTAACGGATCTTCTCGTTCTTGGTTGCTCTTCTCGAAGAGGTCGATCTATTACATTGATGTCTTCATTCCTCTGTTTCAGGTCATCATGATGAAGTCATCATCCTTTCTTTGGAAATTTCATCGTACTTGCAAAAAGACAATGGGTAACTTCGGAAGAACGGACCTTACAAGGTTGACTATGTGGCAGATAACTCAGGGAATGTGGTTGAAAGCAACTCTCGAATAGATACTTAAGAAAATATCGAGAGTAAAATAAGAAGGTACCATGAGAAGTTTCCAATGGGCAAGCAATAATTCGATAGCCTAATCATAAGGTGAAAGAGGTTCAGAGCAACGAGAATAAGTATTGTGTCTGATACCAGAATAGATCACTAGGCAGGTGGCCCGTGAATTACATATGAAGTCAAGCGGGAGGAATAACTTTGACAACAGGGTGTACAGGAGAGTCAGGTTTCGATCCTGTGGAACTTTGGGTTATGGGCCCACCATGTGGATTAAAAGTAGGAGGAGCAGTGACATCTTGCACGGTCATGATAGCAAGGCATGTCAGAGGGTAGCCTGTCAGTTATGTCGGCAACAACGTCGGTACCAAGGGCGAGGGACGAGGAGAACCATTTTCCTGCTCATTAAACGAGGCTGACCAATAGGCAAGGTTCTCATCCATCAGTGGCTACCGGAATGTCATCAACAATAGTAACAGGGTCTTGCTAACGGAATTGTATAATGAGGTATTTACATAAGTAGGAGAATATTACTCCTTAGATCATATAGATCACAAGAAAGATTAAACCAAACAATGGAAAGGAAAATGTGATTATTAGATTAAACAGAACAATGGAAAGGAAAATGTGTTAAAACACATATTCCAGGGGTATATCCTCCCAAGGACAATCGGAGCATGATATCCTTGACTGGTTATAATGTAGAAAACTCTTTAGGTAAGGTGAGAGAAATTTCATGACACTACTCATACAGTGGTGTTTGGGTAATTGAGCAGGAAACATTTAGCATTGGGCTTCAAATGTTCTTGTTGATAATCGGAGTACCACAAACAAGCTTCGAGATAGCATTGACATGGTCACTAGGTAAAGATCAGACTTTGGATACACAAAGGATCCATCAGGAACAACTTATAGAATAAGTCTTACAATTTCCTCATGGAAGAATGGCTAACCTTGCTAAAAGGAAACTATAACAATAGGTCCTCCGGGCAGGTGTGTTAGGATGACTCTTGGGAATATGTTCCAACCATCATATCTGACCAAGATTTGGTCAGATTGGTGTCAGGATACCCCAGACTCGGGATGCCTGAGAAGAAAAAGGTGCAACTCCAATAAACGAGATGACATTGTAAGATTATAAGGAAATGAACTATGGAAGCAAGTTTCGAATCATGAGTTCATCATTGAACCAAGGAGAGGATGAGGAGGTGGCTGATGAACTCAATGACAATGAATCGAGATTTCCAAAAGATGGATTCCCCGCCAGTATTCGAACAAGGAGATAACATTTGTCAGATCAAATGATATAATGAGGTATGCCCGAGGAAAACATACACAGTTAATCATTGATTGAAAGATGCACCCGAAATATGGGCTTAGGTAGCACGATCAATGTTAGAATGGTGATTCGATAACCAACGATCTAAGAATGAAATGCCGATCATTAACTTCAAAGCAATAGGGTTGCTAGAAGTTTCGAAGTCGCACATCATAGTTCAATTGTTGGTTTTCCGGTTAGAAACAACACGGGGACCAAGGAATGAACGAATATGGCAAGAGGTATCACCTGTATCAAAAATTCTTAAGGGGTGGTGAAATTCTCACTACATTGATGGCTTAAGAGATGGTAATGTTCCAAGGTAAGGAAGAACAAAGGCTGTATAGCAAGGATCTCAAGGTATAACACAAAAACACGAACAAGTTTGTGTTGGAGGGAAGGAAATAAAGTGGCCGATGATAACACAAATTATCGAGGGCAAGGATGGTATTTCTCATCATGAATTTGATTGATATCCTGGCAGAGCTCTTAAGGTTGATGATAATCACGACACATTTGTCGAGAGATTTCATGAAGATGTAATCAATCAGCGATGACATCAGGTCAAAGGAATGATGAAGCGAAGGGTTTTTGGAACCATGGGTACGACACAAACTTAGATTCAAGTTTGTGCTTCGAGGTGAAATGATAAGATGAGTAAATCGACGTAAGCTTAGCTTATTGCTGGAAGATGTGCTCCAGTAATAAGGAATGGGTGTCACAGTTAAAATTTAGCACGATAATGATATAGCCAATCAGGCTAGGGATGACTTGAAGTATTTTTAAACTCATAAGCAACGAAGATTACTTAGCGTTATCGAACCAGAGTGTTGAATCAGTTCACTTACCAGTGTTCTTGAGCGACTAACAACTCAGAACCCATGAAAATTTGGAATCGGTGAGAAATAATAGCTAATGACGACTCGTAAAATGCAACATAATTCTTAGATATTATCGAGATGCCAGAGGGTAATACTCGGTGGTAGGTCAAGGAAGAGGCTGGACTGGTGTATTGAGTTGCAAAAGACAAGTGGTTTAACTCATCCGAGAAATGGGATCAAAGAAGAACATATGGTCGGAACCATGATTGGAAAGGATCAACTCACCGATACCAAAGGATATTATATCAAGGAAATAGTTATCAATACAAGAAGCTACCAGGATAGGATCTACATCGTGTCCATGGGCCTGAACACAAGGTTCAAGGTCGACTCCCACTTCCTCAATGCATAACCTACCATTCATCTCTCGTATTTCAAAAATGACATTAGTTGTTGAAAGTTTTACCTGGTGCAATACCAGATAAGTATGTCCTGTGAAATCTTTCGGGTTCACACAAATTAAGGAAGTCATAGGTTGAACCCATCGGGGCATCTTAGGAACATATACCACAAACTTCAGAGTAATTTATTACAAGCTCAAAAGTAGAGCATGGTTTAGAAAGCAGAGGCTACAATTTACCAAAGGCATTATGTATCCGAGGAAAGGCTCATAAGTTTAATGAATATGAAGGACGATGTCGGAAAAAATCCAACAAAGGATCTGGTGGTCCATAAGGGATCTGATGTGAGTATCGGTACTCAACCAGAGAAAGCAAGAATGCAATGAGATCAGATTATAGAAACAACTGACTAACTCAAAGCTCAAATGCAAAGGAATTATGAATCCAAAACAAGGGATCGTAAGCAATGCTCTGATTAGGGATGGATAAGTTGAATAGCCTTAGGGTTACAATCAATGGCAATTTGGTTGGTCTATAACCAGCTCAGGTTCAAAATGACGTCTGAGCCGGAAGGATAATTTTCAGGGAATGACTGATGATTGTGTGCATTCACACACAAGTTGAATCAACGGGATCAGATTGTCGATCATAAAGTATTTTAATGAATATTGCTTGACATATGGAAGTAACCATTAGGCAAGCGGGTAAAGAAGATGAAGAGCATTAGGCTACTGAGGATTTCAGAAGTTCGAATGGCATTTCGAAGAATTTTGCGAAACACCTGAACAACTGGGGACGAACGGATCCCCGGTAAGTGCGAGAAATTATCCGTAGGGGTATACATGTGGCAAAGAACAAGATGGTAGTAAGCTCAAAGGATTCTCGGGACAACAGAGAGTATTTCGGGGCATCTTGTAATGACAAGAGCAACGAGGAATGTTTGTATTTATGGCAAGTGTATGTAGTTTCCCATAGGGTTGACGGTGGAAGGAAATCTCAAAAGCGATGAGCACAAGTTCTCAGGCGAACATGAGAGAGTATCTTTTGAATCTTCTGGTGCAGCAGGTGATCATCTGTAATAAGGGGCTCTCCGGAAGAAAGTACTTACGAGAACCTAGAGTTAGAGTTAGCAAAATCTTTTAACCCGAATAGAAGTGAGATCAGAGTCCCAGAGTATAGATGAGGAATAAAAGATCCTAATACCACCCAAATGGCGACGTGGGCCTGTAAGGCACACAGCCATGTTAGTAAAAGTTTTGCAATGTATAGACTCGACTTCGGCCAAGGAGTGTGGATGGGGGATTCCTACAGGAAGTCGGCTCTGATACCAACTTGTGATGCCCCCGATTTGACCGTACACTAATCATACATGCAAACATGTACGATCAAGATCAGGGACTCACGGGAAGATATCACAACACAACTCTACAAATAAAATAAGTCTTACAAGCATCATATTACAAGCCAGGGGCCTCGAGGGCTCCAATACAAGAGCTTGATCATAGAGGAGTCAGCGGAAGCAACCATATCTGAGTACAGACATAAGTTAAACAAGGTTGCCTTAAGAAGGCTAGCACAAACTGGGATACATATCGAAAGAGGCGCATGCCTCCTGCCTGGGATCCTCCTAAACTACTCCTGGTCGTTGTCAGCGGGCTGCACGTAGTAGTAGGCACCTCCCGAGTAGTAGTAGTCGTCATCGACAGTGGCGTCTGGCTCCTGGGCTCCATCGTCTGGTCGCAGCAATCGGGTATAGAAAGGGGAAAAGGGGGGAGCAAAGCAACCGTGAGTACTCATCCAAAGTACTCGCAAGCAAGGAGCTACACTACATATGTATGCATTGGTATCAAATGGAAAAGGGGTAACATATGTGGACTGAACTACAGAATGCCGGAATAAGAGGGGGATAGCTAGTCCTATCGAAGACTATGCATCTGGTAACCTCCATCTTGCAGCAGAAGAAGAGAATAGATGGTAAGTTCACCAAGTAACATCGCATCGCATAATCCTAACTGATGATCCTCCCCTCGTCACCCTGTGAGAGAGCGACCACCGGTTGTATCTGGCACATGGAAGGGTGCGTTTTATTAAGTATCCAGTTCTAGTTGTCATAAGGTCAAGGTACAACTCCAAGTCGTCCTGTTACCGAAGATCATGACTATTCGAATAGATTAACTTCCTGCAGGGGTGCACCACATTTCCCAACACGCTCGATCCCCTTTGTCTGGACACACTTTCCTGGGTCATACCCGGCCTCGGAAGATCAACACGTCGCAGCCCTACCTAGGCACAACAGAGAGTTCAGCACGCCGGTTTAAATCCTATGGCGCAGGGGTCTGGGCCCATCGCCCATTGCACACCTGCACGTTGCGAACGCGGCCGGTGAGCAGACCTAGCAACCCCCATTACAAAGGAAGTTGCGTTACACGGTCCAACCCGGCGCGCGCTGCTCAGTCGCTGACGTCACGAAGGCTTCGGCTGATACCACGATGTCGAGTGCCCATAACTATTCCCTCGTAGTTGGTTAGTGCATGTAGGCCAGTAGCCAGACTCAGATCAAATACCAAGATCTCGTAAGCATGTTAAGTATCCGCGAACGGCGACCAGGGTCAGGCCCACCTCTCTACTAGGTGGTCTCAACCTGCCCTGTCGCTCTGCCTCAAATTAACAGTCGGGGGCTATCGGGAACTCAGGCCCACCAAGTCTGGATGGAGCCACCTACCCCTTCAGCCCCCACATCAGAATCACCTGCGGGTACTCAACGAGCCGACCCGACTTTAGTCACCACCTGTATAGTATGTATATATGTATAAGTATATACCCGTGATCACCTCTCGAGTGATCACGGCCCTATAGTATAGCATGGCAAACGGACAAGAATGTAGGGCCACTGATGATAAACTAGCATCCTATACTATGCATGTAGGATTGCAGGTAAGGTATCAACAGTTGTAGCAACAATGACAGGCTATGCATCAGAATAGGATTAACGGAAAGCAGTAACATGCTACACTACTCTAATGCAAGCAGTAGAGAGAAGAGTAGGCGATATATGGTGATCAAGGGGGGGGCTTGCCTGGTTGCTCTACAGACAGAAATGGGCCCTCGAAGGTGAAGTAGTCGATCACTGGTTCAACCGCGGTCTCGGGGTTTACCGGAAAAGGTAACGGAGGGGGAACACAATAAATAATAGAGCAATCAAATGTAACACAAGTCAAGACGCGACAATACATTGTGCTAGGGGTGCCCTAGCGCGGTATGAGGTGGTACCAGCAAAGGGGGGAAACATCCGGGAAAATATCCCCGAGGTTTCGCGTTTTCGGACAGATGAATTGGAGGAGGAAAGTTGCGTGTTCGCTATGCTAGGGATGTGTGGAGGACGAACGGGTTGCATATTCCAATTCATCTCGTTGTTTTGAGCAACTGTCACATACAAAGTTTTTCCATCCGAGCTACTGTTTATTTTATATTAATTTTAAAAGATTTAAATCATTTTTAGGATTTATTTAATTATTTAATTCAACATTATCCAGAATAGTGTTTGCTGACATCATCATGACGTTAGCATGACATCAACATTCAACAGGGGGTTGACTGGGTCAAACTGACGTGTGGGTCCCACATGTCATTGACTATTTGTCTAATCAGTTAATTAAGGTTAATTAACAAGGTTAATTAGATTAATTAACAGTATTAATTAAGTTAATTAATTATCTCAATTAATTGAATGATTAATTAATTGATTATATTTCATTATTATTACTAATCTAAATTACTTTATTTTATTTTATTATTTTTATTATTATATATATATGTATATTGTAAACAAGGGCGTGGGGCCCCAGTGCCATAGGCCCAGACCATAGGCGGGCATTGGGCGCTAGCGGGCAGCGGGCGCTGGGGGCTGGCCCGATTGGGTGCTAGCGGGCAGCGGGCGATGGCGGCCGGACAGCACGGGGTGCGATGGAGCGCGGGCGCGAGACAGGTGCGGCGGATCAGCGAATAGGCCCGCGGTGGGCTCGACTGCGACGAGGTTTGGCCGAGGAGCAGCGCAGTAGAGGGGGGAGGCGAGGCGATGCAGCATTGCTACGTCTTGAGCTTGCGTTGGTTTTCCCCGAAGAGGAAGGGACAATGCAGCAGAGTAGCGTAAGTATTTCCCTCAGTTTTTGAGAACCAAGGTATCAATCCAGTAGGAGGCCACGCTCAAGTCCCTCGTACCTGCACAAAACGATAGCTAATCACAACCAACGCGATTAGGGGTTGACAATCCCTTCACGGTCACTTACGAGAGTGAGATCTGATAGATATAATATTTTTGGTATTTTTGGTATAAAGATGCAAAGTAAAAAGTAAAAGCAAAGTAAAAAAGCAAAGCAAGATTAAAGTGATGGAGATTGATATGATGAGAATAGACCCGGGGGCCATAGGTTTCACTAGTGGCTTCTCTCAAGAGCATAAGTATTCTACGGTGGGTGAACAAATTACTGTTGAGCAATTGATAGAATTGAGCATAGTTATGAGAATATCTAGGCATGATCATGTATATAGGCATCACGTCCGTGACAAGTAGATCGAAACGATTCTGCATCTACTACTATTACTCCAATCATCGACCGCTATCCAGCTTGCATCTAGAGTATTAAGTTAAAAACAGAGTAATGCCTTAAGCAAGATGACATGATGTAGAGAGATAAATTCATGCAATATGAAATAAACCCCATCTTGTTATCCTCGATGGCAACGATACAATACGTGCCTTGCTGCCCCTTCTGTCACTGGGTAAGGACACCACAAGATCGAACCCAAAGCTAAGCACTTCTCCCATGGCAAGAACTACCAATCTAGTTGGCCAAACCAAACGGATAATTCGAAGAGACTTGCAAAGATAACCAATCATACATAAAAGAATTCAGAGAAGATTCAAATATTATTCATAGATAGACTTGATCATAAACCCACAATTCATCGGTCTCAACAAACACACCGCAAAAAGAAGATTACATCGAATAGATCTCCATAAGAAAGGGGAGAACTTTGTATTGAGATTCAAAGAGAGAGAAGAAGCCATCTAGCTACTAACTATGGACCCGAAGGTCTGAGGTAAACTACTCACACTTCATCGGAGGGGCTAGGATGATGTAGAAGCCCTCCGTGATGACGGCCCTCTTCCGGCGGAGCTCCGGAACAGGCCCCGAGATGGGATCTCGTGGATACAGAAAGTTGCGGCGGTGGAATTAGGTTTTTTGGCTCCTGTTTTGATCGTTTGGGGGTATGTGTGTATATATAGGAGGAAGGAGTACATCGGTGGAGCACCGAGGGGCCCACGAGGCAGGGGGCGCGCCCTAGGGGGGGCGCCCCCACCCTCGCGACCTCCTTGTTGACCCCCTGGAGTAGGGTCCAAGTCTCCTGGATCACGTTCGGTGAGAAAATCATGTTCCCGAAGATTTTATTCCGTTTGGACTCCGTTTGATATTCTGTTTCTCCGAAACACTGAAATAGGCAAAAAACAGCAATTCTGGGTTGGGCCTCCGGTTAACAGGTTAGTCCCAAAAATAATATAAAAGTGGAAAATAAATCCCAATATATTCCAAAACAGTAGATAATATAGCATGGAGCAATCAAAAATTATAGATACGTTGGAGACGTATCAGGCATCCCCAAGCTTAATTCATGCTCGTGCTCGAGTAGGTAAATGATAAAAAGATAATTTTTGATGCGGAGTGCTACTTGGCATAATTTCAATGCAAATATTCTTACTTGTGGTATGAATATTCAGATTAGAAAGATTCAAGACAAAAGTTTATATTGACATAAAAATAATAATACTTCAAGCATACTAACAAAGCAATTATGTCTTCTCAAAATAACATGGCCAAAGAAAGTTATCCCTACAAAATCATATAGTCTGGCTATGCTCCATCTTCACCACACAAAGTATTTAAATCATGCACAACCCCGATGACAAGCCAAGCAATTGTTTCATACTCTAACTTTTCAAAACTTTTTCCTCTTCACGCAATACATGAGCGTGAGCCATGGATATAGCACTATAGGTGGAATAGAATGGTGGTTGTGGAGAAGACAAAAAGGAGGGGAATATAGTCTCACATCAACTAGGCGTATCAACAGGCTATGGAGATGCCCATCAATAGATATCAATGTGAGTGAGTAGGGATTGTCATGCAACGGATGCACTAGAGCTATAAATGTATGAAAGCTCAACAAAAGAAACTAGTGGGTGTGCATCCAACTTGCTTGCTCACGAATACCTAGGGCAATTTTGAGGAAGCCCATCATTGGAATATGCAAGCCAAGTTCTATAATGTAAAATTCCCACTAGTATATGAAAGTGACAACATATGAGACTCTCTATATGAAGAACATGGTGGTACTTTGAAGCACAATATATGAGACTCGCTATATCATGGTGCTACTTTGAAGCACAAGTGTGGAAAAAAGGATAGTAGCATTGCCCCTTTTTATTTATTTTCTTTTTTTGGGACTTCTTTTTTTCTTTGGCCTTTCTCTTTTTTTTATTGGGACAATGCTCTATTGAATGATGATCATCACACTTTTATTTATTTACAACTCAATGATTACAACTCGATTCTAAAACAAAGTAAGACTCTATATGGATGCCTCCGGTGGTGTACCGGGATATGCAATGAATCAAGAGTGACAAGTATGAAGAAATTATGAACAGTGGCTTTGCCACAAATACTATGTCAACTACATGATCATGGTAAGCAATATGACAATAATGAATGTGTCATGAAGATGGACTAGATGGTGGAAAGTTGCATGGCAATATATCTCGGAATGGCTATGGAAATGCCATAATAGGTAGGTATGGTGGCTGTTTTGAGGAAGGTATATGGTAGGTGTATGATACCGGCGAAAGGTGCGCGGTATTAGAGAGGCTAGCAAAGGTGGAAGGGTGAGAGTGCGTATGATCCATGGACTCAACATTAGTCATAAAGAACTCATATACTTATTGCAAAAATCTAGAAGTTATCAAAGCAAAGTATTACGCGCATGCTCCTAGGGGGATAGATTGGTAGGAAAAGACCATCGCTCGTCCCCGACCGCCACTCATAAGGAAGACAATCAATAAATAAATCATGCTCCGACTTCGTCACATAATGGTTCACCATACGTGCATGCTACGGGAATCACAAACTTTAACACAAGTATTCTTTAAATTCACAACTACTCAATTAGCATGACTTTAATATTATCACCTCCATATCTCAAAACAATTATCATGCTTCAATCTTTTCTTAGTATTTAACACACTCAAAAGAAAGTTTCACAAATCTTGAATACCAAGCATATTATTATTAAGCAAATTACCATGCTATTAAGAGACTCTCAAAATAATTTAAGTGAAGCATGAGAGATCAATAGTTTCTTTAAAACAAATCCACCACCGTGCTCTAAAAGATCTAAGTGAAGCACATAGAGCAAAATTATAACGCTCAAAAGATATAAGTGAAGCACATAGAGAAAAATTATCTAGCTCAGAAGATATAAGTGAAGCACATAGAGCAAAAATACTTAGCTCAAAAGATATAAGTGAAGCACATAGAGCAAAACTACTTAGCTCAAAAGATATAAGTGAAGCACATAGAGTATTCTATCAAATTTTAATTCATGTGTGGCTCTCTCAAAAGGTGTGTACAGCAAGGATGATTGTGGCATACTAAGACACAAAGACACAAATAATACAAGACGCTCCAAGCAAAACACATATCATGTTGGTGAATAAAAATATAGCTCCAAGTAAATTACTGATGGAAGTGGACGAAAGAGGGGATGCCTTCCGGGGCATCCCCAAGCTTTGACTTTTTGGTGTCCTTGGATTATATTGGGGGTGCCATGGGCATCCCCAAGCTTAGGCTCTTGCCACTCCTTGTTCCATGATCCATCAAAATAATTCACCAACAACTTGAAAACTTCACAACACAAAACTCAAAATAGAAAACTCGTGAGGTCCGTTAGCGAAAGAAAACAAAAGACCACTTCAAGGTACTGTAATGAACTCATTCTTTATTTATATTGGTGTTAAACCTACTGTATTCCAACTTCTCTATGGATTATAAACTATTTTACTAACCATAGATTCATCAAAATAAGCAAACAACACACTAAAAAACAGAATCTGTCAAAAACAGAATAGTCTGTAGTAATCTGTAGCTAGCACAAGATCTGGAACCCCAAAAATTCTAAAATAAATTGCTGGACGTGAGGAATGTATCTATTAATCATCTTCCAAAATAATTAACTAAATAGCACTCCTCAAATAAAAATTACAGAACTTCTCGTGAGCGCTAAAGTTTCTGTTTTTTACAGCAAGTTCAACAAGACTTTCCCCAAGTCTTCCCAACGGTTCTACTTGGCAAAAACACTAATTAAACACAAAAAACACAAACAAAACAGAGTATAAATAATTTATTTATTACTAAGCAGGAGCAAAAAGCAATGAATAAAAATAAAATTGGGTTGCCTCCCAACAAGCGCTATCGTTTAACGCCCCTAGCTAGGCATAAAAGCGAGGATAGATCTAGGTATTGCCATTCTTGGTTTTAGAGAGAAAGAGAGCAAACTTGTTATCTATGGAATTAATCTTTATATTTTGACAAAGTACATGTCCATTAATGGTAGAAGAAAGATTAAGTATGTTGCGGAAATTGGCATCTAGGCTAGTTTTTATCTCTTTAATATATTCGTTTTGGTAAGAAAGCAAGAGAGATGTGATTTCAGCTTTCTCATTAATGGGGTGCCCAAATATAGTTTTCATACTCTCATAGGTATCTATGGGGTCCCCTTCAAGGAAACCCCCTTCGAAAATAGAATCTAAAACTTGTTTGAACGAAGCGGGTAGCCCAACATAAAAGCTTTTTAAGTAAACCTCAATTTGATATTGGGGTACATAGCTAGCCCGGATCCTTAACAGCCTATCCCAAGCATCTTTCAAAGATTCATCAAGTAAGTAACAAAAAATTCCAGAATCATCTTCATCAAAATTACTAAGGTTCTCATTGATAACTCCGGCAAGTTGTTCTATAGCATTCCGATTTATGAGTTTAGATAAGATAACAGGATTGTCTAAAGTACTAGAACATGGGAGAGGACCCCCCCAACTCTTTTTGATTCTGACATGGCGAGGGAAAAGAGGCAAATAGAGAGGGAGGATAGAGATAGAGAGGGCGAATAAAACGGCAAGGGTGAATTGGGGGGAGAGGAAAACGAGAGGCAAATGGCAAATAATGTAATGCGAGAGATAGGGATTGTGATGGGTACTTGGTATGTTGACTTTTTGCGTAGACTCCCCAGCAACAGCGCCAGAAATCCTTCTTGCTACGTCTTGAGCTTGCGTTGGTTTTCCCCGAAGAGGAAGGGATAATGCAGCAGAGTAGCGTAAGTATTTCCCTCAGTTTTTGAGAACCAAGGTATCAATCCAGTAGGAGGCCACGCTCAAGTCCCTCGTACCTGCACAAAATGATAGCTACTCGCAACCAACGCGATTAGGGGTTGTCAATCCCTTCACTGTCACTTACGAGAGTGAGATTTGATAGATATAATAATTTTGGTATTTTTGGTATAAAGATGCAAAGTAAAAAGCAAAAGCAAAGTAAAAAGCAAAGCAAGATTAAAGTGATGGAGATTGATATGATGATAATAGACCCGGGGGCCATAGGTTTCACTAGTGGCTTCTCTCAAGAGCATAAGTATTCTACGGTGGTTGAACAAATTACTGTTGAGCAATTGACAAAACTGAGCATAGTTATGAGAATATCTAGGCATGATCATGTATATAGTCATCACGTCCGTCACAAGTAGATCGAAACAATTTTGCATCTACTACTATTACTCCACTCATCGACCGCTATCCAGCATGCATCTAGAGTATTAAGTTAAAAACAGAGTAATGCCTTAAGCAAGATGACATGATGTAGAGAGATAAATTCATGCAATATGAAATAAACCCCATCTTGTTATCCTCGATGGCAAAGATACAATACGTGCCTTGCTGCCCCTTCTGTCACTGGGTAAGGATACCGCAAGATCGAACCCAAAGCTAAGCACTTCTCCCATGGCAAGAACTACCAATCTAGTTGGCCAAACCAGACGGATAATTCGAAGAGACTTGCAAAGATAACCAATCATACAAAAAAGAATTCAGAGAAGATTCAAATATTATTCATAGATAGACTTGATCATAAACCCACAATTCATCGGTCTCAACAAACACACCGCAAAAAGAAGATTACATCGAATAGATCTCCACAAGAGAGGGGGAGAACTTTGTATTGAGATTCAAAGAGAGAGAAGAAGCCATCTAGCTACTAACTATGGACCCGAAGGTCTGAGGTAAACTACTCACACTTCATCGGAGGGGCTAGGATGATGTAGAAGCCCTCCGTGATGACGGCCCTCTTCCGACGGAGCTCCGGAACAGGCCCCAAGATGGGATCTCGTGGATACAGAAAGTTGCGACGATGGAATTAGATTTTTTGGCTCCTGTTCTGATCGTTTGGGGGTACGTGTGTATATATAGGAGGAAGGAGTACGTCGGTGGAGCACCAAGGGGCCCACAAGGCAGGGGGCGCACCCTAGGGGGGGTGCGCCCCCCACCCTCGTGACCTCCTCTTTGACCCCCTGGAGTAGGGTCCAAGTCTCATGGATCACGTTCGGTGAGAAAATCACGTTCCCGAAGATTTTATTCCGTTTGGACTCCGTTTGATATTCTGTTTCTCCGAAACACTGAAATAGGCAAAAACAGCAATTCTGGGCTAGGCCTCCGGTTAATAGGTTAGTCCCAAAAATAATATAAAAGTGGAAAATAAAGCCCAATATAGTCCAAAACAGTAGATAATATAGCATGGAGCAATCAAAAATTATAGATACGTTGGAGACGTATCAACCATCAGGCCGCCGACGAGGCGCAGTGCGGGCGAGCGGAGGCGTGCGCGTGGTCAGCGGGGCAGGGCGCTGGCCGGAGCGAGCGCGGCAGAGCTGGACGGAGGGCGCGAGGGAGCACGGATGGGCGCGGCAGCAGCGGTAGAGCACGGCGGAAGCTGCGAGCGAGTGGCGTGGTGGCCGGTGCGGCCGGGCGCGTGTGTCCGGGCAGGGCGCATCCATGGGCGCGGGCTGGGAGCCCAGGGCACGGCGCGCGAGCGGGGCTGCAGCCGGAGCGCGGCGAGAGCGAGGCGAGCGCGCATCGGGCGCGGCCGAGGACGACACGAGTGCGTGTAGCTGCAGGGACTGGGGCGTGCGGGCGCTAGCGACGTCGGGAGATGGCCGAAGCCAGGGGAGGGAGGAGGGTGAGCTCACGCGCGCGTAGAGGAACAGGGGCGGTGAGGCTTGATGAAGCGGCGCGAGGAGGGGACGAGGACGCGGTCCGGTGGCATCGTGGCTCCGGCGAGGGGGACTCCAAGCGGCTGTGGCGTCGGGACCGAGTTCCAGCTCCAGATCAAGGGTGGCGCGCGGACGGGAATCGGGGTGACTCAGGGTGAGGGTATGAAGGAGGCGGTGACAGGGCGGGGCGGCGCTGAGGATGGGCGCCGTGAGGTGGCTTCGGGCGGCGGCGATGGACAGCACCGGGCGGGATTGATCCCAGTCCCGATTGGATCGGGAGTGGGAGAGAGAGAATGTGGGGGAGGGAAAATGGGTGTCAGTGGGGGTGGGGGGTTAACCGTGGACTGGTGGGTTATGGAGAGGGAGTGGGGGTGGGCCGGCCCATTGAGGCGGCTGGGGTCCGTGTGGACGGCCAGCTGGGCCAAAAGGCCCAGCGGGGGGGAGGGTTTTTCTCCTTTTCTTATTTTTTTTGTTTTTTTACCTTTTACTTATTTTCTTTTCTATTCTAATTTCTTTTCTTTTTTTTGAGGAATTTCTGTTCTAATTTCTAGTTTCCTCTGATTTTAGTTTTATAAAACCACAAAAGTTGAACCTAATTTAGTATCACTAACTATACCTTAGCTACAAAAAGATCAAACCCTAAACAAAATAGTCTAACATTTTATAAATAATAAAAGTCATTTATTAAATTGGTTATGTTGTTGTTTCATTCATCATAGAGTATTTAAGCATTTTATAAAAGTATGGTTCCCCTACCATAATAACCTATGCAATATTTGGTTCACTCTGAACATTTTAGTTTTAATATTTGAAAACCTTTATTGTTAGATGGATTTTGAACTTCAATTTGAATCGGTTTTGAACTACCGCGAGACTAGCAACAGTAATTGAAGTGACGTGGCATCATTAGCAGAGGGTTGCTACAGCTTAATTATCCGGGTGTCACACTTTGGCCTTTACAAATCAGGATGTGTGCAAACTATATGCAATTTGGATCTCTTTGGGCTTTAGAAACTAGGAGTGAACTGTCTGTAGAATTTGGATCTCTTTGGCCTTTCAAAACAAAGACGTGTGTAAATTGTCTGTAGATCATGAAATGCATATATTTTTGTAGCTTGACAAGAGTCTAGACCCTTGACATTTCCAATGTCATGAACTTATTTTATCTTCCTGGCTGATGGCAAAGTAAGTTCTACAATGTTTATCTTAGCGATGAATTTGGCATGTCTATTTGGCATTTCTATTTGGCATAGTGAAGCATTGCTCCTAGTCCATGTCTAATTTTATAGGCTAGTGCACTAAGGGATGAGTGTCATTCAATAGAGTGCCCAGATATATAAATAAGTTTGAGGTAGGATTAGTCTAGATATTGAAAATTTTGATATATGAAATGCTAAAGAAACACAGAGTGGTGGATCACCCATGGAGACTTTGTTTTATTGAGAGAACAATAGTTGAATCACTTGCTCCACAACTAGAAAACTTTCCCGCGCTGGCCTACTATGTGTTACGTTTTTCACAAATTGGGAAGCATGTTAGGCAGAATATATTAATGCCAGGTTAAATAAGGTATACTTTTCCTCCTTATTTTTTATGCATATACACAAATGATTGTCTTATGATTTTACATATATTTAAGATGTTCTCATTTTGGTAAATTCCATTAGTGATGTGTTATCACCATTCGTTCATGCTTGGCAACAGAGACACTAGGTTTATATTACCACTGAACGATCAGTGTTTTCTAGCATGTTGTTGTGACAGTATGGAGATTTAGCAGATAAATTTGATGATGTCAGACTCTCGAGGGTGTGCATATTGTGGCTATATTTGTTTCCACCTTGGTTAATCAATATTCAGGTATGTAAGTAGTTGTACGGAAGAGATTAGTTTTTAACAGTATTTAAAATTAATTGGTGGAAAATGACAATAATATGAAAATTGTTACAACATTTAGGTATGCTGGAGTTCTAATCCACCTCCACCTTCACATGGTACATTAAATGGCAGCCCCTGGTGTGTTAGCCAATTTTGAAAGGTAATAATAACAAATTGCACTTCTATGCTTATTATTTTAAATTCTGCATGTTGTTTTCTTTTATTTCCAATTAAACTGCTGCTTGATCTATGGTTAAAAGGATACTGCAAATGCACATACTAATAACAAAAGATATTAGAAGTGTTGAGTGCTTATTTATGTGGTGCATCATATTCCTCTTTTGTATTTATATATTTTTTAATTATTCAAATTCTCAATTTGAGCAATAAAGATATCTCGATTTGACACCTTATTAGAAGAAGGAAAAGGTAAGAACCATGTTGTCTCCATCCCATTTGGCACATGCCTTCTCCATGTTCCATAATCTTAATCCATAACTTACAATGTGTTTTGGGGATTTTTTTCTTTAGAGTTATGGATCTTGGAATCCTAGATTTTGCTAATAAAATTCTTTGTGATGAACAACATGTATTTTCATTATTGTTAGCCATGATTGAGGGAGTCCTGGATTAGGGGGTGTCCGGATGGCCGGACTATACCTTCAGCCGGACTCCTGGACTATGAAGATACAAGATTGAAGACTTCGTCTTGTGTCCGGAAGGGACTTTCCTTGGCGTGGAAGGCAAGCTTGGCGATACGGATATGTAGATCTCCTACCATTGTAACCGACTTTGTGTAACCCTAATCTTCTCCGGTGTCTATATAAACCGGAGGGTTTTAGTCCGTAGGACAACATATAGAACAACAATCATACCATAGGCTAGCTTCTAGGGTTTAGCCTCTCCGATCTCGTGGTAGATCTACTCTTGTACTACCCATATCATCAATATTAATCAAGTAGGACGTAGGGTTTTACCTCCATCAAGAGGGCCCGAACCTGGGTAAAACTTCGTGTCCCTTACCTCCTGTTACCATCCGGCCTAGACGCACACTTCGGGACCCCCTACCCGAGATCCGCCGATTTTGACACCGACATTGGTGCTTTCATTGAGAGTTCCTCTGTTTCGTCGCCGTCAGGCTTGATGGCTCCTACGATCATCAATAGTGATGCAGTCCAGGGTGAGACCTTCCTCCCCGGACAGATCTTCATCTTCGGCGGCTTCGCACTGCGGGCCAATTCACTTGGCCATCTGGAGAATATCGAAAGCTATGCCCCTGGCCGTCAGGTCAGATTTGGAAGTTTAAACTACATGGCTGACATCCGCGGGGACTTGATCTTCGACGGATTCGAGCCACTGCCGAGCGCGCCGCACTGTCATGAGGAGCATGATCTAGCTCTGCCGCCGAACAGTGCCCTGGAGGCCGCACCCACATTGGCTTCGACCCTTAATTCGGAGCCAACTGCACCGATCAAAGATAGGTGGTTGGACGCCGCCTCGGGGGCTGCGATCCCAACAGCGATCGAGCCGAACACCAGGCCCGCACTCCGCAAGACTCATGACTCCAAGGAGCCGGACTCCTCTCCGGACTCCGAACCCTCCGCGCCCCTGCCAATCGAATCCGATTGGGCGCCGATCATGGAGTTTACTGCCGCGGAAATCTTTCAGCACTCGCCTTTCGGCGATATTTTGAAGACACTAAAGTCTCTCTCTTTATCAGGAGAGCCCTGGCCGGACTACGGTCAACAAGGTTGGGATACGGACGATGAAGAAATTCAAAGCCCACCCACTTTGTAGCCATTGTCGACGATTTAACTGACAAGCTCGACTTCGACTCTGAAGACATCGACAGTATGGACACCGATGCAGGAGACGATGAAGAACCAGCGCCTATTGGGCCCTAGAAAGCCACCTCATCGTATGACATATACATGGTGGACACCTCAAAAAAGGAGATGGCCATGGAACAGCGGAGGATGTCCCCTCCAAGAAACAGCCTAAGCGCCAGCGTCAGCGGCACCGCTCAAAATCCCGCCAAAGCAAATACGATGATTCCAGCACAGGAGATAATAATACTCCGGAGAGTGCCGAAGAAAACCCCCTCCAGCAAGATTCAGCATAGGAGGATGGAGAAGCCAGCCCTCATGAGAGAGCGGCAGACAGAGAGGTCGAGGACGAAAATTGTATGCCTCCCTCCAAAGACGAGGCAAGCCTCGACGACGACGAATTCATCGTGCCATAGGATCCCGTCGAGCAAGAGCATTTTCAACGCAGGCTTATGGCCACGGCAAGAAGCCTCAAGAAAAAACAGCAACAGCTTAGACCTGATCAAGATTTGCTAACCGACAGATGGACTGAAGTCCTTGCGGCCAAGGAGCATAAACTCGAACGCCCCTCCAAGAGCTACCCAAAGCGCAGGTTACTACCCCGATTAGAGGAGGGAGCACTTAAACCTACATCACCAGCACCCCATACCAAGGCACGGGAAAATGCGCCTGACCTGTGAGATATGTTGGAGGACAAGGCAAGGCAAACAAGATCGATCTACGGATTGCGTGGGCGCCCCATGACTCGAGACGGTAACCGTCATGCCGGACACAAATCCGGTAGGGCCGAACACAATAGACAAAGCTCATTGGAGCTATGTCGTGATATAGCCCAGTACAGAGACGCCGCACACCCACTATGCTTCACAGACGAAGTAATGGATCATCAAATCCTCGAGGGTTTCAAACCCGTAAATATCGAATCATATGATGGCACAACAGATCCTGCGATATGGATCGAGGATTATCTCCTTCATATCCATATGGCCTGCGGTGATGATCTCCACGCCATCAAATACCTCCCACTCAAGCTTAAAGGACCAGCTCGGCATTGGCTTAACAGCTTGCCAGGAGGATCAATCAGTTGTTGGCAGGACCTGGAAGCCGCATTCCTCGACAATTTCCAGGGCACTTATGTGCGACCCCCAGACGCAGATGACCTAAGCCACGTAATTCAGCAGCCAGATGAATCGGCCAGGAAATTCTAGACATGATTCCTAACAAAGAAAAATCAAATAGTCGACTGTCCGGACACAGAGGCCCTAGCAGCCTTCAAGCACAATATCCGTGACGAGTGGCTTGCCCGGCACCTTGGACAGGAAAAGACGAAATCTATGGCAGCACTCACAACACTCATGACCCGCTTTTGCGCGGGAGAAGACAGCTGGCTTGCTCGTAGCAACAATACGACCAAGAACCCTGGTAATTCAGATACCAGGGACAGTAGTGGTAGGTCGTGTCGCAACAAGCAGAAGCGCCGCATTAATGGCGACAATGCTGATGATACGATAGTTAATGCCGGATTCAGAGGCTATAAATCCGGTCAGTGGAAAAAGCCATTCAAAAGAAATCCTAGGGGCCCGTCTAGTTTGGACCGAATAGTCGACCGCTTGTGCCAGATACATGGCACCCCCGAAAAGCCGGCCAATCACACTAACAGGGATTGTTGGGTGTTCAAGCAGGCAGGCAAGTTAAATGCCAAAAATAAAGACACGGGGCTGCATAGCGATGACGACGAAGAGCCCCAGCCGCCGAACAACAGTGGATAGAAGGGTTTTCCCCCACAAGTGTGGACGGTGAACATGATATACGCAACCCACATCCCCAAGAGGGAGCGGAAGCGCGCGTTAATTGACGTATATGCGGTAGAGCCAGTCGCCCCAAAGTTCAACCCATGGTCCTCCTGCCCGATCACCTTTGATCTAAGGGACCATCCCACTAGCACCCGTCATGGCGGATTTGCTGCATTGGTTCTAGACCCAATCATTGACGATTTCATCTCACTAGAGTCCTTATGGACGGCGGCAGCAGCCTGAACCTGCTTTACCAGGATACGGTGCAGAAAATGGGGAAAGATCCCTCGAGGATTAAGCCCACCAAAACGACCTTTAAAGGCGTCATACCAGGTGTAGAGGCCAACTGTACAGGCTCAGTCACACTTGAAGTGGTCTTCGGATCTCCGGATAATTTCCGAAGCGAGGAGTTAATCTTCGACATAGTCCCATTCCGCAGTGGCTATCATGCACTGCTCGGGCGAACCGCATTCGCCAAGTTCAATGCGGTACCGCACTACACATACCTTAAGCTCAAGATGCCAGGCCCTCGAGGAGTAATTATGGTCAATGGAAACACCGAACGCTCTCTCCGAACGGAGGAGCACACGGCGGCCCTTGCAGCGGAAGTACAAAGCGTCCTCTCCAGGCAGTTCTCCAATCCGGCCATTAAACGTTCGGACACCGTCAAGCGCGCCCGGAGTAACCTACAACAAGACCGCCTGGCACGTTCCGAGCAGGCGTAGCAATGCGGCCCCAACCCCAGCCCTCGCAAAAATGCGATGCCAGTGCTTCGCGTACATAACTACGCTCTAGAAATACCATGGGTACAGGGGGAGGGGCACCATCACGGCACGCCCGAAACACGGCTTAAACCGCACCAGGGGCTGCTGATTTTTTAATTTTCTCTTACTTTTAGGACTCCATTCTTCGGAAGGCCTGTTCGGTAGTTCAATTGCCGCACAAACAATGCAAGAACCAGGGAAGCAGACAAGCCATGCCGCATTACGGAACTCCCAGGTGGTCTCTATCACAAGCAGTATACCTGTTTCGCATACCATTCCGCAGCCTGCCCCTGGAACGGACATGTTAAATAGTCCAACCTTTTGTTGATCGCATTATTTTGTATCGTTCTGCTTTGATCGCAGCCCTTTTTAATAAACAATACATAGCTTTTGTCTATTTTTGCATTACTCTTTTTTTACAAATATATGTTCCTTAACGACATGTTGCACCCGTACACTTTGGTATGGCCAAAATACGCCAGGGGCTTTAGTACCCCTCAATATGGTGTGAGAAATCCGAACACTTTAACAAGTGCGGCACCCCGAACTTATAGCATTATATGCATCGGCTCCGAATCATGTCTTGGGTCAATAGTTGGGTTTGCCTGGCTCCTATGTTTTGGTGCCTTACGTTCCGCTGTGTCGGCTAAGGTAGCACTAGGAGAACTACTGCGATTGTGCCCCAGTTGAGCTGGGTCGGGCACCTCAGTAGAGAAAGCTAAAACTGACTGTCATGATGAAGCGAGAGCTGGTCACTGTTCGAGAGGTTTTTCGAGTCCCTAAAGACTTATGCCGCTTAGAGCGAGGAGTCGGCTCTGTCCGGCCAAGGCGTGGATAGCGCCCCGAACTCGGTCTTCCGAATACCAGGGGCTTCGCCGAAATTTAAAATTATAGAATTCTATGGCTAAGTGAGAGTGTTCACGCATTATAGTCCGATTGAGTCCGATTGCCTTGTTCGTTGTGCTAAGCGCCTCCCTCGAAGGACTCAAACATGGGAAAAAGAGCGCTCATGTTTATCCCCGAACACCCCAGCACTAGCAGCACGGGGGCAGAAGCCGACGACTCGCCATCTCTCGGAATTGATAAACAGCCGCATAGAAGGTGATATTTTAAATTCCAACAGCATTGCTTAGCGCATATGAACAAGTTTTCAGCGCACAGGACAAAACGAGCGAGTTTACTCAAAAATTACATCCCTGGAACATTCATCCTCCATAAGGCAGGCACCCTTCAGAACATCCTTATAATAATTCTCGGGCTTGCGATGCTCTTTCCCCGGCGGTGGCCCGTCCTTCACAAGCTTCTCAGCATCCAGCTTGCCCCAGTGCACCTTAGCACGGGCAAGGGCCCTACGGGCACCTTCAATGCAGACGGAGCGATTGATGACTTTGAGCCTTGGACAGGCCCCCACCAGCCGCCGCACCAGCCCGAAATAGCTCCCAGGTAGAGCCTCTCCAGGCCACAGCCGAACTATGAGGCCCTTCATGGCCTGTTCGGCCGCCTTGTGGAGCTCGACCAGTTGCTTCAGCTGGTCGCTCAGGGGCACGGGGTGTCCGGCCTCAGCATACTGAGACCAGAACACCTTCTCTGTCGAGCTGCCCTCCTCGGCTCGATAGAATACGGCGGCATAGGACACGCTACGGGGAAGATCTGCGAATGCTCCTGGAGAGCTCCGGATTCGGGTAAGTAACAGGTAACTCACGTTTATGTGTTTGCTTTGCATAAAGAATGCCTTACCCGCCGCTATCTTTTTCACCTCATCCAACTCCTGGAGGGTCTTCTGGGATTCGGCCTTGGCAGACTTGGCATTTTCAATAGCCATCGCGAGCTCGGACGCTTGCGTCTTTGAGTCAAGATCCAAACTCTCATGTTTTTTCATGAGAGCCTGGAGCTCTTGCCGCACCTTGCCAACCTGGGCCTCATACTTCTCCCACTCGGTGCGCTCCATGGCCGCCGTCTTCTCGGCCTCGGACAATGCTTGCTTAAGGGTCGCCACCTCAGAAGTGGCCCCTACAATAGCCACGATAATCCTGTCATTTTTTCAATTGCACTTTTTTCTGTATATATAAAACAAGGTATTTCTTACCTTCCTTGTCCTCGAGCTGCTTCTTGGCACGCCCGAGCTCTTGCTCGGACTGCTCGAGGTTCTGCTTTAGCGTGTCCACTTCCACAGTCAGTGCGGCGAACGCCAGCAGAGAAGCCTGCATACGCATATTGACTCCTTTTTGTTAGACTCCTGCGAATTTTATTTGATCCTCTATTCGGCTTTTCTTCCCGAACGCCAAACAGAGCATCAGGGGCTACTATCTATGCGGTAATATTATTTACACATTCTTTACTTACCTCAAAGCCTGTTAAAAGGCTAGCACAAGCTTCAGTCAGTCCGCTCTTGGCGGATTGAACCTTCTGGACCACCACACTCATAATGATGCGGTGCTCCTCGTTGATGGAGGTGCCTTTGAGCGCCTCCAACAGATTGTCTGGCGCCTCCGGTTGGACGGGGGTCACTGGCACGATGGGCTTGCTCCTCTTGGAAGGAGGTCGCCCACCGGACTCTGGAACCCTTGAAGGTTCCGGAGCGGTGTCCAGCCTAGGGCTGGACTTGGAGCCCTGGGGGGTTTTATCCCCTTTACTCCTGGAGTCCGGGAGGTCGCCTTGCGGCGCCTCCAGGACCACCTCCTCCTGGCTTGGAACCTGTTGGGACAATACTTCGGCGTCATCTGTAGGACGGGGGGAGGTGGCCGTCGGAAGCGAATTCACATTCGACGAGTCCAGTGAACCGCTCGACGACGCGTCGAGCTGGTCTTTGGGTGGGCTGCATAATCATATTCGACATAAGGGAAAGCTGTGCAATAAAGGAATTACTATGAATTACTATGGTATCTGGATACTTACGATTTCTCCAGGGGCTTGGCCCTGAGCGGCCACTCCTCTCCGCCGTCATCGGCGTCGGTGGAGTAGTCCGGAGGAAGGGTTTTCCCCTTCTTGGACCCTTCAGCCTCCTCAGTGAGGGCGGCCTTCCTTTTCTTCTCTCTCCCTGCTGGAGGGGAGAGGTCTCTTCTTCCTCCTCCTCGTCTTCACGGGAGGAATGCGCCTTGGAGCCGTCGGATGATGAACCCGACACCTCCTGGCGTCGGGCACTTTTTCGAGTCCCCGTGGCCCTCTTCGTGGCCTTCTTCTCCAGCACTACATAGGGTGCCAGAATCAGCAGCTTCGCCAAGCGGGCATCGGCTGGGTCTTCGGGCAAAGGAGCCGGACAGTTGATTTGTCCGGACTTCGCCTACCAAACCTGTCAAAGGTAAGGGAGCTTAGATCCCGCATAGAGTTAAACTATGAAAAACTAATACCCTGTAAAAGGTACAAACAACTTACCGTGCTAGCGTGACGCTGCACACTGAATTCGCGATCCTCGGTAGCGGACGCGGGAGCCTCGACGCCCTTGAAAAGCACCTTCCAGACATCTTCGTACATCGTGTCAAAGAGCCTGCTTAGAGTTCGGTGCTGCGCCGGGTTAAACTCCCACAGATTGAAGGCCCGTTGTTGACACGGGAGGATCCGGCAGATGAGCATGACCTGGACTATGTTGACAAGCTTGAGCTGCTTGTCCACCAGGGTTTGGATGCATGTTTGCAGTCCAGTCATCTCTCCTTTGCTGCCCCACGACAGGCCTGTCTCTTTTCAGGACGTGAGCCGCGTTGGGGGTCCGGACCAGAACTCGGGGGCTGCGACCCACTCAGGGTCGCGTGGCTCGGTGATGTAAAACCACCCCGATTGCCACCCCTTCAGGGTCTCCAAAAAGGAGCCCTCGAGCCATAAGACGTTGGGCATCTTGCCCACCATGGCGCCTCCACACTCCGCCTGGTTGCCGCGCACCACCTTCGGCTCGACATTGAAAGTCTTGAGCCATAGGCCGAAATGGGGGCGGATGCAGAGGAAAGCCTCGCACACGACGATAAATGCCGAGATGTTGAGGATGAAATTCGGGGCCAGATCATGGAAATCCAGGCGGTAGTAGAACATGAGTCCCTGGACGAATGGGTGGATAGGAAAGCCCAGTCCGCGGAGGAAGTGGGGAAGGAACACTACCCTCTCATGAGGCCTTAGGGTGGGGAGGAGCTGCCCCTCTTCGAGAAGCCGGTACGCGATGTCGTTAGACAAGTATCCGGCCTTCCTCAGTTTTTTGATGTGACCCTCCATGACGGAGGAGACCATCCACTTGCCTCCTGCTCCGGACATGGCTGGAGAAGGTTGAGGTGGGGAGTGCAGACTTGGGCGCTGGAGCTCGAGTGCGCGAAAATGGATAGGCAAAGGAGGAAGAAGGCGTAGGTGAAAAGGTGGATCCTTGTCCCCTTATATGGGTGGACGCAACTACGTGTCCCCACCAGCCTAGTAAAACTCGCTTATGTCCAAGCGCCGTAATCAATGGCGCGGTTGGGTTACCCACGCCCGTATTGATGAGAATCCCGGAATAAGGGGACACGGTCTCTGCTTTAACAAGACGTGCCAAGGAAACCGCCTCGCATGACGCGCTGAGGTGGGATAATAAAACGGTTCGAATAAAGGCTTGGCCGTGGTGCGTCACACTACGGAATACGTCAGCAGATTAGATTTGTGTAAATATTATTCTATCTATGGCAATATGTGGAAACTTATTTTGTAGAGCCGGACACTATCTTTGTGTTCAAACTCTTCTATGAAGTACTTGGAGGAGGAACCCGCCTTGCAATGCCGAAGACAATCTGCGCGCCGGACTCGTCGTCATTGAAGCCTAGTTCAGGGGCTACTGAGGGAGTCCTGGATTAGGGGGTGTCCGGATGGCCGGACTATACCTTCAGCCGGACTCCTGGACTATGAAGATACAAGATTGAAGACTTCGTCCCGTGTCCGGAAGGGACTTTCCTTGGCGTGGAAGGCAAGCTTGGCGATACGGATACGTAGATCTCCTACCATTGTAACCGACTTTGTGTAACCCTAATCTTCTCCGGTGTCTATATAAACCGGAGGGTTTTAGTCCGTAGGACAACATATAGAACAACAATCATACCATAGGCTAGCTTCTAGGGTTTAGCCTCTCTGATCTCGTGGTAGATCTACTCTTGTACTACCCATATCATCAATATTAATCAAGCAGGACGTAGGGTTTTACCTCCATCAAGAGGGCCCGAACCTGGGTAAAACTTTGTGTCCCTTGCCTCCTATTATCATCCCGCCTAGACGCATAGTTCGGAACCCCCTACCCGAGATCCGCCGGTTTTGACACCGACAATGATCTTTACCCAGCTTCTCATAGGGATTATGCTAAAAAAATATTATGTTCATATTGCATAGAACACCAACAAATATTGCATAGAACTGAACAAAGATGTTTTTTATCATCTTTCCAATTGTACTATCAATTGGTTTCAAATTTCATATGGAGAGTGATCTTGACTATTCATACAAGCTTTTTTTTGCTTCATCATGATAACTCTAACATTGCTATGGTTTTGATTCTTGAACAAATTTCAATGCCTTCAAAGGTATCTATACCCTTTATAATATTTTGTTGTAATTGTGGGGTTCATGGTAGAATATCCATTCAGTTCCCTGAATATTTTAGACTACGAGTAGATCAATTGCACTTTCTGTGGTTGAGTTTGCGCACATTTTAAAACAACTATTAACACCGTGCAGGTGCAGTCTCTAACTATGAATCTTTTCATGGATAACAAGGTTTGATCAATGATAGAGCTATTGCTGAAGGACTTGGAAATAAACAACAATGTAAAAGGGCCCCTTCGCAACCGGCTCGACCTCAAACATACGCACGCGCTCAACCACCGGTGCGGCGTGCCGCTGCGACTTCCGCCTGCTAGTATTAATGAAACATCTTAGGAAATAATAAAGTGTTTTGCTCCATTTTCCCTACCAATATTGAAAAAGCGAATGCATTGTAAGAAAACATGGTAAAAAACTCCGCTCGAGGTTGTATCTCTAGTTCTCTGTTGTCAATGTTTTTTATTAGAGAAACACCTCACTGGATAGCCCCATTATGTAAATCATTTTTTAACCGAGAAGATCAAAATTTCAAATTTGGTAGGCAGAAAAGGGAATACTTGCAAGGGTCATACCTAGAAGCACTAGATCTCACCCGCAAAGCTAACATTAGTACAATTTGCAGATAGTATGTATTGTCAGGAGTAAGAAATATAAAAAGGAGTGATAGGATACCAAATATTATGAATCATAATCCAACTTAAGAAGGCATACTAAGATTAGTTAGTCATACCTTCAATCTACCACAATCATCACTATTTTGAAGATTGTCACATTGAATGTTGAGTTAATAAAGACAACAAAGTAACCATGTGTGATATGGACTCAATGGACATGAGCATGTATAATCCACAACAAAAGCGCAATATTCCACCAATGATATATAGGGGCAGAGGCTAATTTTGTTACTTTCTTACTATTCAATTTTGAATGCATAATCCACACAACACTAATTCAAATATAATCTATCGAAGCATGAACCAGGGAGCCCTATCAACAACTTAATCTACAATCCTTTGTACCCATGAATTCAACATCACCAAGTTTGAGAAGTACATATCTTTTACAGAAGAAAAATCAACACTTTCCAAATAAACCAATAAACTAAGTAGTAACCTATGTAGTTAAAGGATAAAAATGAGAAATCCTAACATGGGGCAGCTGTTGGACGGGGGTGAGGTGGAGCTACATGTCGTGCAACCACAGGGATGGGCCGTGTCCGCCATAGAGATGCAAGAAGTACCATCGTTGAGTGGCGGCGGTGATGGGGCAAGGTGCAGTGGTGCAACGGCTAGTCGAGGAGACGTGTCGTCTTGGGCCATACAAAGAGCACTGCCAGTAGGTGCGTCGCTCAACTATAGCACTGGCTCCTGCCAGGACCTCTAACAACGTTCCTCAATGACTCCTTGCCCATGGCACTATGAGAAGCGAGCCACGGGAGGTGTCGACACCACTCGCCTACTCCTCCTCAGCCACCCTCAATTGCAGGTCCATGCTCGCTGGAACCTCCACCAGGCGAGGATGACTGAATGGAGGTTATGAGGGACGACATGGTGAGAATGGCACTACTAGGGAAAACCCTAGCAGTGGCGCTGGTTTTGTGCTCACTAGTAGCGCGGGTAGGCGCGCTACTAATAAGGCGCTACAGCTATTGCTTAGCAGTAATGCATGCCCGCACGCGCTACTGCTAGGACAAATAGCTGCAGCGTTTTTTCACTCCCACGCTACTGCTAATGTAACTACTGGTAGCGTGTTTTCTCTCCATCGCTACTAGTATTCTTTTATTTTTTTTATTTTTAGTGTATTTATGCGCCATCGTACAAATATTGGTACAATATCAGTTATGAGGTTTACATCATTATGTCCATAACAGTGTGTCAAATGAAGGTGGATTAGGTTCAAGTGGAGGCAATATGTGGTGCATGTCAAAAGTATACTACTAATCCAAAGTTGATCTAGTTTGGACTAGTAGTACTTTCGATGTGCACCACATGTTGCCTCCACTTGAATCTAATCCGCCAGCACAATCTATTTAATGATCATCATAGTCATTACCACCAATAGTATTTATTTAGTCACCACTAACACTAGCTAATAATAATCATCATAGTCATTACCACCAACACTAGCTATTTTATCATCATAGTAATAGTGTAGCACATCATCATCCTCAAACTCATTTCTAGCTAGCTAATCACTCCTGGTGCTCTCTCTTAGGTAAAATAACATAAAACATGTGTAGCTCTCCTCCTTGATCAATTTGGAGCATGCAGATGAACCTGTCTCCTAATCGTGGGTAGCGCATCTGTTTGCTGCCCCCTAGTACTTCTCTGCGCTTCTCCATCACACATTTGGTCCAGTCTTGCACTATTAAGCATCCGTCACTAATCTTGAATGCACTAAAGTAATCTGTAGGATATCTTGGTCGTAAGCTAATAATACTCATGATACCTTTAGTCTCGATCCCATAAGGCACAACATTCATCGGGAGTCCCTGTTGAAGAACATCGTATGGTAACATACTTACCAATGAAGTTTAGCTTCAAAAATAATGTATAGAAAAGATGCACTGAGGACAAATAGTAAAAATCTTACCATCCTTCCTAAATAGATGTGACCGTAGTTCATTACGAATACTATTGGTCGCACGTTTTCAGTACTAACATTTCTAAGTGCAGGAAGAAAATTTGTCTTGATAGTATCAAGATCCTCAAGCCATGATACATAATGACTTAGCTCCTCGCAGTTTAGTTCAGCCCCGGGACAGTAATAGGTCATGTCTACCAAGCGCTGGACATGTTTGCTTGCAGCGAAATAAGCTGACAATATAAATTAGTTGTCAACTATTTTTGAATAAACAATATCAAAGACATAAATATGGTTGAGAAACTTACATAATGGTATAACTGGAGGCGTCTGCACATCGACCCAGATGTCGGTATTATCTTCAATATCATCTTCCGGATGAATATCAAAGGTGATAACCATATCAGGCTCAAATGCATAAGTCTTGCATAGTGCTCGCCATGTTTTGCATCCAAAATAGGTGTAGTGTCTGAATTGTATAATTTTGCGTGAAAAATATAACCATGCTCGGTCTTCAAGTAAACTTTCTTTTCCTCCATAGTACGACTGAAACATATCTTATCCAATACAAAAACTCTTGCATGGCAGGGGATACGCTAGTAGAATAGTAAAAAAAGACTTGTCATGCTTAATGTCATGCTTAAATTATAAGTTGAAGCAAATGTCATGCTTAATTACGAAAAAAGACTTGTCGTTGTGACTTACTGTATCCACTTCGAAGTTCTCGTCCAGCTTGATGCTGAAGCGCCTATCATCATCTAGGAAGATTTCTTCGCACAGGCCGCGCTCGTCTTCGCAGTATTTGCAAATACCGAAATCCTTTTCGTCGTCAGACATTTCCTATGTTCATAGTTAAAACATTAATTAAAAATCGATCGAAGACAACTACCAGGATACTCAACACACAAATCCGGGGCACTCGATATTTCCTACATATTCTGGCACAAGTCATGCCAAAATTCACGGAAAAATCCGGCATGACTTTTGCTAAAATAGGACATATCGAGCGCCCGAAATTTGCCGGAACGGAAATGAATCAACACTCCGGCAAAACGTAGGCCACTCGGAGGTGTAACCTGCAAACATGACCAGCCACATGGGCAAGCACATATCCTATTTGAGCAACACAAGATATACATTTTAAAATATCTTATAGGACTCAAATTAGCATGCATTCAATAAGCAAAAGTAAATCATCTCATGCATCTGTACATCATCGAATATTATCACTAATACATCCCGAATAGTGTCATACATATAACATCACTAATACAACTAAAACCCTAGCACACGACGGGTATCGGCGCGGGCGGTGGACACCCACAGAGAAGGAACCATCACGGGATCATAGCTCCAGTGAGATCCCTGGAGAACCTGTGCTCCAACACAAACAAGTAGCGACGGATGTGCACGTCCTCCTCACTGACACGGTGACGCACCACCTCCGCGGGGTCCTCGAGCCTCTGGACCCTCACTGGCCCACACGACCGCCACCAAAGAAGGTTCGGGTCAACGACAGGCTGGCTCCTCACCAACTTGCGCCCCCCCGGTAGGTAGCGCCTCCCAGTACCACCCGGCGGAGCCCAGTCCCGGACATGGCCCATCTGGTCAAGCAGGTGTCGTCCTCCGCCGACTTGACGACGAGGATGCGGGATAGGCATCGTCCACGTCGATGCAGGAAAAATTGCTTTAACTAAAAAAAATAGCAACAAGTTCTTACTAACTAGTTCTATTAATTCAACTAGTTCCTATTAAAAATAAACTTACTATAAATAAAAATAAACTAGTACCTAATTAGTACCTAGTTCTTACTAACTAATTAGTACCTAGGAACTACTGCGCTAATTACCATCTAATTTGATGAAGCTAGGGGTGGGAAGTGGTAGCGGATATTCCAATTATCCAACTATAAAGTGAAATAAGTGGTCAAATTTTACTTGTTTTATGATTCATCTTAGAAATTTGATTCGTTTCCACCCTTACATGAACCCTAACTCATTTGAGCCGCATTCGCATCTGATTCGTTTCCACCCTTACATGAACCCTAACTAATTTGATGCAACTAAAATATAAAGAAACCCTAGGCAGAGGTAGGGGAGAGGGAGGAGCAGGCGTGCTCACCTCGGGTGCCTGCGACGAGGGAGGGGCAGGCGGCGTCGAGGTCGGGGTCGGGGCTCGGGCGCGCGGCGGATGGCGGCGTCGAGGTCGGGGTCGGGGGCGGCGTTGAGGTCGGGGCGTGGGCGGCGTTGAATCTGGGGTCGGGGGCGGCGTAGAGGGTATGCGAGAGCGCGCGGCGGCCGATGGGCGACAGCGGCGGCGAGAGTGGAGAGCTGAATTTGGGGGAAGTGGCCGTGGGGAAGGACGAATCCCGTGGTTAAGTCAGAAGTAGCAGTAGCGCGTTCCAGAAAGCGCGCTACTGCTACGTTAGCTACAGCGCGTTCTGGGATACACGCTACTCCTACTCCTTTCTCTTTTTCCCCCTTTTTCATTTAGTTTTCTTCACATTTTATTTTTTCCTTTCACCTTATTCTATTTCTTTCATTTTCAATTACCTTTTTATTTGGTTTCCATTTAATTTTATATCCTTTAGCAGTAGCGAGTTTAGATTAAAACGCGCTGCTACAAAGAAAGTAGCGGTAGCGCGGTTCGATATAGGTCGCTACTACTATGTGTAGCCTATCGGCTAAGCCGTGGGAATTTTAGTAGTAACGTGTTTAGAACAAGACGCGCTACTGCTAAAACTTTATCTGCAGCGCGGTTTGCACAGGCATGCTACTGCTACTTAGCACCAGCGTGCTTTTTTGATCCACGCTACTGCTAAAGTTTTGTGTATAAGGTTTTCCCTAGTAGTGTGGTAGTGCGTAGGGAGCGAAGAGGTAGGTGGAGAGAGACCGAGCCGGATGTGAATTGGGGATGAAGACCTTGGGAGAAGGAAGCCTCTGTCGTTGGTCAAGTAGTGAGAAGATAAGGTGGTGGGTGGTGGGACCTGTGCAATTTCCAGAGCTCCATAGAGATCTTAGGAAATATCTAGTGGCCGGCCAAACTATCACCATCACATAAATCCCACAATAACCTCATGGGAGTAATGTTTTGGCTTTGGCTATAATTCCGCCTTACAACATTGTGACACTTGTATCATGTCATCACGACCTTGTATCACACTTTCTATTCTATTTTTAGATCACATGTGTCGCGGCGCATGTTTGGGTCTTCGCAACCTTGCATCGAACTTCTTTCGGTAACTCGATCTTGGGCCTGAGTTTAAGCCCGGTGACAGACTCCTTTCTACAAAGAAAAGTTACACCAAGACTAGAGCAACTACCTTTATTTCATGTTCGTTTACTCATGAGTATAGGACCTCCAATACGGAGGCCCATAATCTCGCAAAGCATGCGTTATCTTTAGGGTTTGGCCGACACACTTGGCTAGGACAACCCGGCGATCTTCTTTTTGTACCTATGAACATTATGATTCAGTAATAAAGCTTTGTGAGATTCTCAAAAAAAAAGTTACACCAGGTAGTTTTTTTCCCGATAAATGAAATGCAACTAGTTGAAAACAAGGTGAATCGATGTCACACACACACACACAGACACGGTCAATCACCTAACCAAAAAATAACCTCGGTCAATTGCGCCCCCCCCCCCCCCCCCCCCCCTTCCCTATTGGCACGAGTCCTCGTGCCAACCTTCTAGAGCAACCCCGCTTTCCAAATTGGAAGGACCAATGTGTGTGTGTAGGGATGCATGGAAAGTGCAAGCAGCATCACCTAACTATAGCGTGTTCATTCGGTCATACCTTCACCTGCCGCGCAGCTTCTTGCTATTCAAAAATCTCATAACCAACGAAGTCCACGATCTACTCTCTCTCTCTCCCTCTCACGCATACTACAAAAACAAGACGAATGCGAAAGATACACATACACTAAAGTTAACACATGTGACACGGCCAGAAATACTAAACTAAACACTGGGGACGACACTGCCAGAAATTGTCAAGGACCCAACAACCACGACTCGCCGTTAAATAGATCCACCTCTGCGCCATTGGACATACAAGCTGCACAAACCTCCAGCTCCTAGGAAGAAGAATTCGGCACTCGCATCAAACCACCAACATCCATTCCGGGCTTAGCTACCTAGCTGATCCTAATGGCGAGCAGCACTGCTCTCTCCTGCCTGGCCGCGCTCCTGCTCCTCGCAGCCGCCGCGGCACCGGCGTCGGCGGCGGAGAAGGAGACCCGGCTGCGGGTGTACTGGCACGACGTGGTCAGCGGCGGGCCGAACGCCACGGTGGCGCAGGTGGCGCAGGTGGCGCCGGCGCCGTCCTCCAACGCCTCCGCCACGGGATTCGGCAGCGTGTACGTCATCGACGACCCGCTCACCGAGGGGCCCAGCCTGACGGGCTCCAGGCTACTCGGCCGCGCGCAGGGCCTCTACGTCAGCACCGGCAAGGACAGCCTGTCGCTGCTCATGGCCATGAACTTTGTCTTCGTCGACGGCGCCTACAACGGGAGCAGCATCGCCATCGTCGGCCCCAACCCGGTGAACCGGGCCGTCAGGGAGATGGCCGTGGTCGGCGGCACCGGCGTCTTCCGGTTCGCGCGCGGCTACTGCCAGTTGCGGACCAACTGGTTTGACGCCAATACCGGCGACGCCACCGTCGAGTACAGGGTCCATCTTCGCCACGACTGATGCATGCATCCTTGTTTCGTGCCCGGTCGGTACTATGATTGTTAATTCGTTGTTATGATCCAATATATGATTTCCTGATTTCCAATATATGATTTCCTGATTTTACCGATAGCTTATTTTCATTTCGAGAGTATGTGTATATGCTTTCTGAGATGATTTATTTGGAAATAAATAACGGATTCCACTAACTAGCGACGGTTGATTTTTCTTTGGATAAAACCAAACGATTTCTTCCCGTGCACATATACTATTTCCTCTATTCATTATATACATGCAGAAAAGACAAATATGCAATGAGCAATGATTTCACTAACTATAGCGGCCAAACCTACACCGCGCGTGGGGGGCCTCCTGATGATCATGGTCATGGTCATGGTCTATGGTGGGAATCCGTCCCACTCATCTGCTAGCGTCACTCCGTCTGGTGTATCGTGAAGCGCTGGCAACCGCGACTATCGGAAGATCCGACCTCAAGATTGCGCTCGAAACACACTTCGTGTTTGAGGTGAAAAGCTTATTCTAATCTATGCTAGATGGGTCCAATTATGACAAACTTGTGTCATATCTTGTTGAAGACAATGTCTCCTTGTTGATGTGCTCACCTTAGTTGGTTGGTCTCGGCTACGGGATGAAATGTGTGTCCTGTCATCACCGGCCGAACCTGATGACGGTGTCGTGAGAGAGCGTTGTTGCGGAAGAAGTTTTTTTTTTGAAAACATTAAGCTTTATTGATTAGAAATAACAGTTACATCATCAATAAGAAGAGTTACAATATCAACCATGGGCTCCTCAAACCAATCCCTAGTCGCTGAATATTTTGCTACCCTAGCAATTTCATAAGCAACTTTATTTGCTTCCCTATTACAATGTTCAAATCTAGTAATAGTAAAATCGCAAGCCATGAAATAGCAATCATCGAACACTGCCGTCGCCGCTCCCGCCGATTGTCCTCCATTCTTCATCGTGTCAATCACTTCCATATTATCAGAGTTAACAATAAGGCGGTTGCACCCCGCCTTCTGTGCTAGGGTAAGGCCAAACCTCAGTGCCAATGCTTCTGCCGTTAGAACATCCGCACACCAATCAAGTCGCCAACTTCCGCCAACAATGAACCTTCCTTTGTCATCTCTCAGGACTGCCCCCGCCATGCCTCTAAGCAGATCATGGTCAAAAGAAGCATCAACGTTTAGTTTCACAAAACCCATAGGAGGTCTAAGCCATCCCCCTTTCTTACTGATCGCCTTAGGGGAGTTTGCTTTAACATAATTTGCCGCTATAGCACGGCCCCCATAGCAGATTGATATGCATCTTGAGACTTTCCTTCATGAACCAGTTTACGTCTATCCCACCATAAATACCAAGCTGTTATAACGATCAATTCACGTGCATTCTGGAGTCCCAAAACAGATATTTCTTCCTCTGGCATAAGTAATAAAAATTCAAGAACTGCCTCTCCTGCCCGGTCAACAACACAGGCTCTATTGATCACCTCATACAAACCCAAATTATCCCAGACCTTTTTCGCCTTCTGACACAGAAACAAGACGTGTTTCGTGTCTTCTAGCCCTTTTGAACATGTTGGGCAGATGGGAGGGACCTTCACATGTCTATTGGCGAGCGTAACACGACATGGGAATGTTCCATGCAATGTACGCCAGATGAAGATTTTTACCTTTGCCAGACAAGATAGCTTCCAGATCTTGCTCCAAACAGGATTAGCATTGGATCTACCCATACCATACATATATTGTAATTTTCTTCCATGCTGTTTGTTTCATTCCTCCCAATAAGCCGATCGAACAGCGAACAAACCATCTTTTGTGAAACTCCAAGCAATGAAATCCGTCATTTCATGTATCGAAAGGGGGATTGCAAGTACCCTTTGAGCGTCAATTGACCACAACGTTTGTCTCACCAAGTCTTCATCCCAATAACTCATAATTGGATCAATAAGATCAGAAACCTTTGACAAAAGTTGCCCCCTTCTAGGAGTAATTATTTTTCTATTTGCACAATTCGGGATCCATGCATCTTCCCAAATATCAATTTTTTGTCCGTTTTCAACTCGCCAGATATAGCCGTTCCTTAAAGAATTAACCCCTGCCATAATGCTTTGCCAGGTGAAAGAGGAACCCTTCTTTAGACTTGCATTCATTAAATCGCCATCCGGGAAATATTTAGCTCTCATGATTGTGGCACATAACGATTCCGGATTATCAAGCAAACGCCACGCTTGCTTGGCTAGTAACGCCAAATTGAAACAATGTAAATCTCGGAACCCCATTCCTCCTTGTTTTTTTGGGACACACATTTTCCACCACGCCATCCAATGCATCCTTTTTCTGATTGTCCTCATCACCCCACCAAAATTGCGACATCGCGTCAATGATTCCTTTACAAATTTTTTAGGAATTTTAAAGACGGACATAGCATAAGCTGGGATAGCTTGTACAACAGCTTTAAGTAGAATTTCCTTTCCTCCCGCGGATAACAACTTCTCCTTTCATCCACTAATTTTTGTAATAATGCGATCAATTAGGAAAAGGAAGCAATCACTTTTGTCCATGCCCACATTTGCAGGTAAACCCAAATATTTATCATTGAGGGCTTCGGTCATAATATTCAGTGTTGTGCAGATTTGCGCTCTATCTTCTACTTTTGTATTGGGACTAAAGAAAATACTAGATTTTTCGACACTCACCAATTGCCCTGAGGTAGAGCAATAAGAGTCCAATACTGATTTTAATGCCTCCGCATTCATAGCATTTGCTTTCATAAGGATCAAAGAATCGTCGGCAAATAAAATGTTTGAAATTGATGGGGCATCTCGGCAGACCTTAACTCCAGAAATATTACCATTCTCCTCTGCATTAGCTAGTAGAGCGGTCAGCCCCTCTGTACATAACAAGAATAAGTATGGGGAGAGGGGGTCTCCCTGCCTCAGACCTCTAGTAGGTTTAAAGCTCTCAGTCTCTTCATTATTAAAACGAACCCGGTACTCCACAGAAGATACACATTGCATAACTAAATCTACCCACTTCTCTTTGAAACCCAATTTTAGCATTATTTTCTTCAAAAAGGACCACTCTACTCGGTCATACGCTTTATGCATATACAGTTTGATGGCACATATACCCTCTTTACCACTCCTTTTTTCTTTATTGTGTGAAAACATTCGTAGGCCACTAAAATATTATCTGTGATCATTCTTCCTGGTACAAATGCACTCTGAGTTGTACTGATAACATCTGGAAGGATTAACTTCAGACGAGCCACAATCATTTTTGAAATAACCTTATACACCACATTGCACAAACTGATTGGTCTAAACTGAGTTACCTTTTCTGGGGAACCAATCTTTGGGATCATTACAATTGTTGTATCATTCCACCCATTAGGTATAGTGCCAGTATTCACCGCCTGGAGCACCTCTTCAGTCAGATCATCCCCCAACATAGACCAAAATATTTTATCAAAAATGGCATGTAGTCCATCCGGACCCGGCGCTTTTAAGTCTCCTATATCAAATAGCGCCTTTCGAACCTCCTCAGCCATATAAGGGGCAAGGAGAGCAATATTCATTTCATCTGTCACTTTTCTTCTGACGAGGGATAAAACCTCCGGATTCGGTTGAGCAACTTGTGAAGTAAAGAGATTAGCGAAGTACCCCGTAATATGGTTTTTCATCTCCGTATCTTGTAGCCAAACACCATTGTCATCCAGCAATTTTTTAATCTGATTTCTTTTTTTCCTAGTCGTCGCCGCATTATGGAAAAAGGAAGTGTTGCGATCACCATGTAAAAGCCAGTTTGCACGACCCCTTTGTAACCAGTAGATCTCCTCTTGCTCTACTAGGTTTTCAATAATGACAAGAATCTCTTTTTGGCATGCTTGGGATTCCGTGTTGATAGGACCCCTCCGCAACTTTTCTAATTCTTTTTTTAATTTATTAATTCTTTTTTTCGGTCCTCTCAGAATATCACGGTCCCAAATATGCAAATCCGCATTCACCGCTCGTGTACGCTCAGCGAGAGATGGTCCAATACCTCGTATCTTTGCTTTTTCCCATGTTGTACGTACAATTTCTACAACTGTTTCTTCTTTGAGCCATTGGGCTTCAAATTGTTTCATTCGGCTCCTTGATTGGTTAAAAACATTACCATCAAAATATTCTGTATCCAGAATGAGAGGGCGATGATCAGAATGTACATGTTCTTTATTTATAACTGCAGATCTAGGGAACTTGTTTGCCCATTTCACATTACAAACCGCGCGGTCAAGCCTCTCCCTAATGTCACCCCTCCTCCAAGTGAAGGGGTCCCCAATACATCCCATATCTTCCAACCCGCATTCTCCCAAACAATTACGAAAGTCTCTCATCATTGTATTAGGTCTCGCATTGCTTCCCTCTTTTCCGAAGAAAGAAGAATTTCATTAAAATCGCGCAAAACCACCCAAGGGTGATCACCTTTATTGTGCAAGTTACGGATATCATCCCAAGATAAATTATGATCCCTCCAATTCGGATGACCATAAAAGCCAGTAAAACGCCATTGTACAACATTGTCATTCATAAAAAGAACATCTATAAAATTAGCCGCCACATAGTTTAAAACAACTTTGTTCATTTTGTGGTAAAACATAACAAGGCCACCGGCCCGACCATCACTCTCCACTACAAACATCGAATCAAAATCTAAAACACGACGAAGCTCATCAGCTTTACATTTATTCAAATGAGGCTCAGAAAGAAAAATTAAACCTGCCTTGGTCCGCCCTTGTAGATCCAAGAGCTCGCGAACTGCCGTGGGGGAGAGCATACCACGACAGTTCCACCCTATGATTTTCATTTGGCCCGGCAGACCTCCTCCTCGGAGGCCGCCGATGCGCCATCATCTCCAACCGATTCTCTCCTTTGCTGCACATATTCCTCTTCTTTCCCCTTTGTCTCCTTTGTTACATGTGTAGTGACCCCATCTCCATCCGTTACTGTTTCTACCCTACCCATGCACACTCTCTTAGAGGAAGCGTACATACCACCATACAACACACTCTCATAACTATCCATGGTTTTTTCAAATTAGAACTCTACGTCACTGCCTGTTGGTGGGACTTCAAATGGGTTCCTTCTTTTTTTCCCCAATATTATCCTACGCGCGTCCTCAGACCTCCCACTTCCTCCTTCCTTCTTTTCTTTCTTTCCCATACTCTTTGGCCTAACCTACTTAGGCTTCTTCTTAGCACTAAAATTAAACAGAGCCTCAAAATTTGCATTAGCAGCAGCAAGCCTAGCAGCCACCGCTCCTGACAGGGCCTCAAGCACACCTGGTTTAAATAAGAGTTGGTCAGGATGAGCATCATTAGTGACTTGGCTTGCCTCACCCCTGAACAAGACTCCCTGACCCCCTTGGCCTGTTGGGAAAAGTTGCACTCCCTGACCCTCCTGGCCAGGAAAGACAACCGGACCGGTAGTCTCCGTTATCGCCTGCTCCTGGCCCTCTTGGCGAGAGCTAGCCTGGACGCCCGGAACTACTACCCGATCCTCCTGAACAGTAGCAGCCCAAGGGCTAGCGCGCGGTGGTGCCAGTGGGGCCCGACCCTCCTGGCCGAGCGGTAAGACACCCCGCTGGGTGCCCGCGGACGCCGCCAGCCTCAGGCCCTCCTGGCTGAGACTAGCAGGAGTGACCAGGGCTGTATTTCAGTCCTGCTGACCGGAAACAACCCCACGAGAGGTCAATAGGGCTGCCCCAGGAGCCCGCCCCACCTGGCCGAGTTGGGAGCCTCCCTGGCCTAAGCCCCCTGTCACGGGGGTGGCCGTCATCGTGACCACCGCTAATCCCTTTTCCGTCACCGTGAGGTTACTCACAGCCTTGGTCACCTTGCCCACCATTTCCTCTGCGGCCCTGGGTGCAATGTTACTGTTGGGGCCATTAAACATAATAGCTCTTTTGCTAGCCATTTGACCTTTCCAGTAAGCATCTATACTAAGATTTTTTGGAAAGGATGCTACTCTAATATCCTTCGGAATTCTACAGAACCTCTCAGATGTGTGACCAACAAGTCCACAACACTCACAGTACAACGGCAATTTTTCATAGCGTACATCATATTGAAGACTCTCTTTGCTGCCTAAAGGAGTGAATTCTGCCCTATGCTTGAGTGGTTCATGTAACGTAATTTTCACTCGAATATGCAAAAACTTCTCCACAATCATATGATTTCGGTGGGATACGACGATCACCTCGCCAAGTTGGCCCCCTAGGGACTTGCCCACACTCTTAGTTTTTATCTCGAAAGGGAGGTCACGAACCTGTGCCCATATAGGCATGGCTCCAAGGTTAATCTCCGTCAGGTCACCCTTGCCGTCGAACTCGGCAAAGATAATGTCGTCACACTTGTAGTGCCATGGCTGGGCCTTCAGGACAAACTTTCTATCTGCCTCGACAGAGAAGTTGAGGACGAATCTCCATCCACGCTAGCCACCTCTTGAACGGTGGCCACACCTTGCAACTTCCATGCCGAAGTAGCAGGAAGTTCATCGATGATGGTATGCGGATTCACTTGGAAGGGCGATAGGAGATGCCCCACCATTAGTGATCCACAAATAGCCCTCATCGTCGCCTCCATGTCGATGATCAATGGGGGGCACCCCCCTCGAGGGCGTTTCTCCACCGCCCCCTCGTTGTTGTCCGGCATAGGGGCCAGAACAGGGGCTCCACTCCCGCCGGGAATCGCCGGCTCACAACCCCCCGCCGCCGTGTTCATCATTTCGCCCCTGCCCTTACCCATCTCCTTCTCCTTCCCTGACTTGCCATGGCTCTCACACTAGTAACCCAACCCGAGAGAGGATGAGCAAAAATCTCTGTCCCCTGTTCTGAGCTATCATGTGAGGGAGGTTTGCTCATCGCATTGGTACAGATATACTGCCTATTCTCCTCTAATTTAGCACCCTCCACAACGGAATTGATACACTTTACGAACCATAAATGATCCTGATTTGTCAGTTTTCCAAAACTTCTAGCGCTAATTGCTCTAGATTTAATATGGCACCCTCTATCCCCCGCAAGCATAATAAGTAGGACGAAATTGAAGCGATTATCAAAGCGTACAAGACCTTTATTAGGCGATTTCCAAAATAAGATCACGTGAATTCCTCCCATGCCCCTAATTCTGCAGAATCCATCAATTTCCCGATTCATCTCTCCTCCCTTAATAACAGTCCAGGAAACACTCTCTCTAATCCCCGTAACATAGGACTTTCTTTCCAAATCGGCTGGGGGCAACAAAGAATCCTTCAACAGGAAAGAATCCTTGCCAGACTTGGCCTTGGCCGAACCCTCCTCCGCCAGATCGGATATAAACTCACCTGATGTCCCGCTAAATAGCCCCTTCGCATGTTTCTTCATCCTCTTCCAACATCGCTTTCGATCCGCGGAACGCCGGAAGATTTCCCGTGACTTGGCCTTGATGGTGATCCACTCCTGATCGGTGAAGGGCCCTTGGATTTTGCCCACCCCCGTACGGACCTCTTTCCCCGCCGGAGGAGTCGCCTGGATCAGCGCCTCCCTTTCACTCGACTTCCCTCTCCATAGCCGCTTCCTAGCCTTGATATCGCTCCTCTCCTGAGCGCTAAAGGGCCCTCATGGGTGCCCACCCCCGCATGGGCGTCCCCTCCGCCGGTAACGCCGCCTGAATCACCGCCGCCATCTCACCCACTATGTCTCTCCGTCGCCGCCAGATAACGGGAGCTCCAGTACACGGTCTCAACTTTGTTAAAGGAGAAAGGCATCCAAGGAGTGTTGCGGAAGAAGTTGATCTAGGCATATGTGTTAAACCCATGTCTTGTAATGGTTCGTTGTAGTTGCTCATTCTTTATACTTCATTTCTTGATGATTTTGGCCTTGTTGTCTAGCATCAACATTAATAAGGGTCTGTTTGGTTCCAATAAGTCACCTGACTTATAGGTCAGGTGACTTAAAACCAGTGACTTATAAGTCACGCCTGTTTGGTTGTCATCTAACTTATAAGTCACCTGACCATACCTTCCCACCTTGTTTTTTAATGTAAAGGTGATGAGACCCACGCAAAAAGAGGTGACTTATAAGTTTTAAGTTGGGGTGGAGCAACTTATGACTTATAAGTTGGGATGACTTATAAGTTGGGTCTGTTTGGCAAAATAAGTCACTTTTTCACTTTTTGACTTATAAGTTGGTGACTTATTTGGAACCAAACAGGGCGTAAAGATGGTTGTGTGCACCACCTGATGTGGAGACCGGGGTTTCAACCAAATTTCAATAAATAAATAGCATGAGTAGTTAAAAAACAGTAGCATCAACAATGATTACTTTAGCATCAACAGTCTGGCACCTATAGCACATGCAACCTGGTAACTATAGCATGAGCATTGTGGTAACTTTACATAAGCTTGATTTTAAAAAAAATTAACATGAGCAGCCTGGTAACAATAGTATGAGCAGTATGGTAAATATAACATGAAAAGCATGTTAACTTTAGTATGAGCAGTCTGATAAATATAACATAACCAGTCTGGTAATTACGTACTCCATCCTTCCTTTTTACCTTGCGCCAATACTAGGAGAGCAGTTAATGCGGGGTGATGGTAATTTGCATGCAGCGACGCACCAAACGAGGAGAGAGCCGGATAACCAGGAAAACAATTACTGCACGCGTGCTCCTCCACTGCATGGGACGCGGCAAATGAGGGATAGAATAGGAAAGAGCTGCGGCAAAAGTAGAACGCGCAGAGCAATTCGGGGAAAATGAAAAAAAAGTTAGATGCAAAGTAAAAGGGATCGGAGGGAGTAATTGCTATATTGATAATTATATAATAGCCATGTCGATAACTACAACACATGCAGGCCAGTATGTTAGTAATTATAGCATGAGTGGCCTGATAACTACATAACTGCTATGTTGGTAACTATAATATGAGTTGCATGGTAACTTTAGCATGTGCAACCTGATAACTATAGCAAAAGTACCCCGATAACTTAAGTAGGAACAAAATGATAACTATGACATGAGCAGCCTGGTAACTATAACACGAGTGGCATGGTAATTATTATTACATGAGCAGCCATGTAACTATAGCATGCAGCATGGTAACTTTAGCATGAGCAACATGGTACTATAGTATGAGCAATCTGGTAACTATAGCATGAGCAATCTAGTAATGATTCATCATGTTGGAAAACTCTAGCTTTTATTGCATCATAAGGAAATAACCCCTTTTCATATTTTTCAAGGCAAAGAGCACCAATCCTCTTATTTTGTGTTACACTCTTTTTTAATGTGGCCACAACCGCTTCTGGAACGGATTGCTCCATAATACTTCTAGATTTTTCCAGCAATGATTTGTGAGTGTTGCCGAAATTCTGCAATTGTGTAAAGGATGCATTACGTGCTAAAATATTATGTAAAGGCATATGTGCTCATGTATAATTTTCACCTATCTGGCTTTGTCTACGAAGGTGTGGAGCTGAATTATGAATATCCCCAACAGCATAAGGTGCCAAAAAATTACTAACATGATGTGTAGCATATGATGGTTGAGGGTAAATGGTCGTATAACTAGTGGTAGCATGGCCAATCTCCCATCCATTAGCATATTTGGATTCACATATTGCAAATTAGTTGTCGATGAGTGAAATAGTTTCTTGCATGGCTTTAGAAATTCTAACATGTGTTGTTTCAAATTTATTAGCCAAACTCATCATGTTGTTCATCAGCATATGAATTTGTGGGGTTGCCGATGCATGCATGAGAGTTGGAATGCATATGATGCATATTGCTAGTATCATAAGAAGTTGAAGCATGCAAATTACTTTGAATCGGCCATTGCACGTAATTAGATGCATGATTGAAAAATCAAGGGCTGGCCGATAGAGCATACAATGATCGTAACATCATATGAATTATTTGCATCTACACAAGAGGATTGGGGTATTAATATTATCTTTGTAGATTACAAACCCTTGATGGCGATCTCTTCATAGCAAGAATGTGGGATGGAGGTCGTTTGAAGCTTTGTCCCCAACGGAGTAACTAAAAAGTGTGTTTGCACATGAACACATGAACACATGGCCGTGGACCCTCAACATCAGGGGTGGTGCACCGCAGCTCACGTCGAAAGAGACACGCCTGGAAGCGTGGTACGCAAGCAATTCAGTGGACGATTTTATAGACCCGAAGCCCTGCTCGCCCAGGAGGGACCCTGTCAGGACGCGTGGCGGCTATGGGCCGCCCTAGGTCAACCTGGTCGCCTCTAGGGCCTCATGGATCGCCGCCCTGCAAACGAAAAACGAGAAGAAGAATTAGGTTCAAGGAAAAAAGGTAAAAGTAAAAAGTGGTGGATGGCTTGATTCATTGTGTGTTGTTCAATCGACCGTCACCTCCCATCTATTTATGAGGCGGTCGGACTTCCCGTACAAAAAAAGGACTACAAATCTCATCCAAATCCTTCTAAAATTAACCTAATTTGGATTTAGGTATGGCTGAGACCGCATTTCCGTCTTTTGGTTCTACAGGCCAAATACGACCTTAGATGTAAATGAGCCCAAATGGAAATTTATTCGCTTCAACGAGGCGAACAACTTTCGTGTTGGATGTTTTTCAATTCAAGGCCATCTTGAGGGCCGAATAGCTCACGCAAAAGAGGTGATATCACGTTCCCTATCAGACATCAGTCATATGGGTGTCTGGTGCCAGGCGTCACTTTTTGCTCACGGTAGGGCCGCATTGTGCTGAACTTCTGCATATGATCTGGGATTAAGATGACTCAAATATAAAGAACGATTGGCTCGATGAGACAAAGACAATCCGTGTAGAATACTTTTCCGTATAGACTATCTTTGAGGAGTAATTGGCCAAATAGTACCGAATATAAAATCTTAGTTCTTCGAGTACAACTTTGTACTCCGAGATGAGGTCGGATGACAATGACCCAAACATCAAAGCTTCTCGTTTCGATGATATGTAACTTTTTCATGTGGAGCACTTCTTCATTTAAGGTCATTTTAAAAATATTTTCTTCGGTGCTAAATCTGGTGTCAACAACAACAACGCTACGTACTTTGTATGTGCCAATCACATGCATAGTTAAAGAAATTGGAGCTGCGGGTTTAGGTTTTTACCAGTCAATCGGCTTAAAAAACCGTGGTCAATGGCCGGACCCCTATATTGTTGGTAGCCGGCACGATCGAGTCCCCGCGTCAACCTTCTAGAGCACCCCGTTTTCCAAATTTGAAGGAGGACGAGCGTGTATGTGTGGATGCATGGAAAGTGCAGCCTGCACCACCCAACTATAGCGTGTTAATTCAGTCATACCTTCACCTACTGCGCACAGCTTCTTATTCCAAGTCACAGCCGACGAAGTCCACGATGACTTGTAAGATCAACTACTACATCTCGCACACGCATAGAAGATAAACCGAACACACGGCCAGACACTGTCACAACTTGCCCTTAAATAGACCCATCTCCGCACCATTGGAGAGCAAGCAGCACAAACCAGAGCTCCTCAGGAAGAGCTAAGCAATCGCATCGCATCAGATCACCAACATCCATTCCTAGCTTACTAGCTAGCTGATCCCAATGGCGAGCAGCACCGCTCTCTCCTGCCTGGCCGCGCTCCTGCTCCTCGCGGCCGCAGCGGCGCCGGCGTCGGCGGCCGAGAAGGAGACCCGGCTGCGGGTGTACTGGCACGACGTGGTGAGCGGCGGGCCGAACGCGAGGGTGGTGCAGGTGGCGCAGGCGCCGTCCTCCAACACCTCTGCCACCGGCTTCGGCACCGTGCTTGTCATCGACGACCCGCTCACCGAGGGGCCCAGCCTGACGGGCTCCAGGCTACTCGGCCGCGCGCAGGGCCTCTACGTCAGCACCGGCAAGGACAGCCTGTCGCTGCTCATGGCCATGAACTTTGTCTTCGTCGACGGCGCCTACAACGGGAGCAGCATCGCCATCGTCGGCCCCAACCCGGTGAACCGGGCCGTCAGGGAGATGGCCGTGGTCGGCGGCACCGGCGTCTTTCGGTTTGCGCGCGGCTACTGCCAGTTGCGGACCCACTGGTTCGACGCCAAGACCGGCGACGCCACCGTGGAGTACAAGATCCATCTCCGCCACGACTGATGCATTATCAGCTGAACTAATAATAAAAGGGTTCTTGGATCCAAAAAACTTATTTTAGTCTGACTAAAAATAGTCTCTTTAAGAGGCTAAAGTTCGAAGCACCCTGATTAAAGAGGGGCTAAAATTAGTCTTAAGACTAAAAAAATTTAGTCCGGGTATGCCAATTAAAATGTGGATTAGTACTTTCTCTACTCATTTAACTCCTCTCCTTTAACACAGGCAAATTCTGGATTGGAGGGTTTGGAGAATAATAAATGTTCATTAACTTAATTTTAGCCTTTTTAGTATTTGGATTCAAATATGGGCGAGGCTATCATATTTTAGTCCCACTACTTTTAAACGTATCCAAGCACCCTCTAAGCTTGTTGTTCCTACATATGATTTCCTTATTTTACCGCTACCTTATTTATTATCTCGAGGGTATGTACTATATGCGTTGTACGGCGATGATTTATTCGGAGTAATACCGGGAGTTGATAAACATTTCAATTTTGGAATGAAATACAATCTGGTGAATATTCCTTTTTGTCTTAGTCGGTTTCAAACTGAAGACCGAGAACTGCATTCCCGCTAAACACAAGAAGACCGATGACTAACGACCGCAAGTGATAAAAAAGATAGTGACGACCAAGCTCGTCCTAACATCTAGCCATTCATTTCAAATCGAAACAGCAAAAGCATTAGAGACACACTTCAATGAGCCAACGACTTAGGCCAACTCCATCGCGCGACCCCAAACGGATGTCCGCTTTGCCCGAAATCGGTCCGTTTTGGGTAGAGTGATGGAGTCGTGTCCGGGCCTGTTCTGGGATGTGGTGGCCGTGCGTCCAGCGCGCGGCCGCAACCGTTTGCTCCATCTTGTCCGCCAGGGTCAAAATGCCCATATTTTCATATCAAAACAAATTTGCACGTTCAAATATTAATTTTCTGAAAATAAAAATAATTTTATATCCCAATCGAAATTGTCTCTAATAAAATAGTTTTACAATCAAGTTGAAATTGTTGTGAATGAACATAAAATGAATCAATACATTTATTGGTTGCCAATGTGATCCCACGCGTGCTCAACCAATTCATTTTGAAGATCCAAATGAGTGTGCCAATCACGCAGCTCACGATGAAATTGGACAAACTGTTCAAACATGGCCGGTTCTTGGTGCAGGGCTCAATTTTTTCACCTTGATAATCAAATCCTTGGTCGAAGATATTGTCATCGTGCTTGTCCTCGACGATCATGTTGTGCATGATTACACAAGCAGTCATCACGTCTCAATGCTTCCCTTCATCCCATGACAGTCTAGGGTTTCGCACGATACCCCATCGGGATTGAAGCACACCAAAAGCACATTTCACATCCTTTCTAGTACTCTCTTGCATTTCGGCAAATCTCTTTCTCTTCTCACCTTGGGGGTTCGAGATTATCTTCACAAAAGTTGACCACTGAGGATATGTACCATCAGCTAGATAGTATCCCTTGTTGTACTGATGGCCGTTGATCTCAAAGTTGACAGGTGGAGAGTGGCCTTCTGCAAGCCTTGCGAAGACTGGAGAACGCTGCAGCACGTTGATATCATTGTGAGAACCTGCCATGCCGAAGAAAGAATGTCATATCCAAAGATCATGTGAAGCCACCGCTTCTAATATGACAGTGCACACTTTGACATGCCCCTTGTACTGGCCCTGCCAAGCAAATGGACAGTTCTTCCACTCTTAGTGCATACAATCTATGCTACGAAGCATGCCTGGAAAGCCTCTAACTGCGTTGGTCGCCAACAATCTCTCTGTATCAATGGCAGTTGGCTGCCTCAAGTACTCAGGGCCAAACACCTCGATCACAGCCTGGCAGAACTTGTATATTGACACCAGACATGTTGTCTCACTCATACGCACATACTCATCCACCAGATCGCCTGGAATTCCATACGCAAGCATGCGGGTGGCCGCGGTACATTTCTGGTAAGAGGAGAATCCAAGCTTGCCAAGGGCATCCGTCTTGCACTCGAAGTATGGGTCATGAGCAACCACTCCCTCTCGGATACGATTGAACACATGCCTTGCCATACGAAAACGGCGACGAAATTTATCCGGCTTGAAGAGCGGGGTGTTCGCAAAGTAATCGGCATAGAGCAAGGCGTGGCCTCTCTCCCTGTTGCGGTTCAGGTTGGGAGCACGGACACGGAGTGACCCCCTATACCGAGGAAGCTGTCGTTGAATGTGGTCGTGAACGGCCAGTGCAGCCACCACAAGATCTTCATCACCTGACGACGAATCATCCGATGAACAAATGAAGTGGTGGAAGAAAAATCCATCTCCACTGTCCATACCTTTGTGGGCAAAGTGTCGAATACCTTGCGGTCGTGGTGGCAAGAGGGCGTGATGATCACCTCGATGCAGCAGGGGTGGTTGACGGCCGGCTACTAGCCGCTCTGGAGCACTCGTCGGAAGCTGTCGTGGCCGCCGTGGTACGCCGTCGGCGGTCGTATCACCTCTGCCGCCGGCTACGACGGCGACGGCCAAAACTACGGCAAAAGCGCGGGCGTGGTGGCGGCCATGTCGAGACGTGGTTTGGTATGGACGGCCGGGGGCTGCGCGGTGAGGAGGCGGCAGGAAAATAGCGGTGGCGCCGGCAGCGGGGCGGGGAGAGGGGGTGAAGGCGTTGGAAGCGAAGGGACTGCTAGTGTCCCCGACAGACGGGCCACGGGGGGACAAGGGCGTGCAACGAGCCCGTCCGCGTGATGTCCGTTTCACCCCAAACTCGGCGCAAGTTTGGGCGAGAATAGGTCGAAAACTGACTAAATCTGGACATTTGTCCGTTTGGGGTTGCGCGTTGTGCCGCGCTATTCGTTCGCTCTACCCCAAACGGACACACCTGGACAAGACGGGGTCGCGTGGTGGAGTTGGCCGTAGGGCATGTTTGGGGAAATTTTTGGTGCTCCCACACCTCCCGTGCTATGATGATATGGGAGCTTGTGGTCCGTTGGATCCAATATCCAGCGGTCACAAGAAGAATCTGCACAAACTTGCAGACACATCCTCAAGGAGACCCATAATTTTGTGCAGATCCAGAGGCTTCAACACTAACCGATCGGTCTCCTATCCAACGGCCCACAAGCACTTGTATCACCGTAGCACCTGAAATTCTCCCGGGCATGTTTAGTTGAGGAACAAAATAAAATGAAATGCCATGATTTCAGTTCTAAAGAAATATGTTGGTTCCATTTTCATATTTTGTTGGAACAGAAAAATTGATTAAATCGATTCTGTTTATGCGCTTGGTTGAAGAGATGGGATGAGTCACGATTGATCCAGCTCATCTCTTTTATATAGAGATGGTGAGATTGCCCCCCATATGTAACTTTGTATAATCTATACAAATATAGCTACAATTCCTTGCATAAAAAAATATAGCTACAATTTTGCCCTTTCTATTTATTCATAGTAAAAGAACATGCATATGAAAAAAAATGGTGCAAACACAACTAGTGCATCATTTTGTAGATTCTATCAATTATATGCCTTGTGGAAAGTTCGTCACATTCCTCCGCAATGACGATTACACCTTTGCTACAGTGGACACTAGAAATGATGCCACGGTGCTTCCCAACTCGGTCATCTTATGCAAGAAGCTATTCGACATCCAGAATCAATACAAGATCGTCGGCAACAATAAGGGGAAGGACTCTGTGGCTGATCTCAGCGCGGTCGTCATCGCCCCCCTCCTATGCCTGCATGAAAGATGGCATTGATACAGAGAACTTGGAAACCACATGGGAGCATCCTTTGAATCCAGAGTATGTTGTTTATGCAGCCAAGGACACCTACGCAAGCTACGACATGTACAGACGGGTCTTGAACATGAGGACATTTTTGCTTCCCGTGCATAGCCCCGAGGCAAAAGCCCATCACCGGTTCATACAATTAGATCCAATGCCACCCCAAAGCGAAAACCCATCATCGATACGCCTCACACATACATAAATCTCGATCAAAGTCCAAACGCGACGGCAGACACAACATGGCCCAACACATCATTGTCGCTGAAAACTCTTTGCCATAGTCACCCCGAGAGACCATGCCGCGACCAATGCGTCCTCCTTCTGGTCCTTTCCCTGGCGAACCAAAGAGGACCGCGACGAGAGAAAAACCTGGCAGAGAGTGTGGGAGTATTCCAAGTGGGTCGAGCAGGAAGAGCTCCCTAAGGACAAGTGGATCTATTCCTTTACAATAAAAAATGACAACAAAAAAATAGAGGAAACAACACCAAGAAATTTTATTGTCGGTACACATTACAGAGTCTTGTATCTTGCTGTACCACAATGAAAGGAAAAAAGGCGCCAAATTGAAGAGAACATAAGTATGGACAATGAACTGAAGGGACTACCCAACCAAAATAGAAATAGTATGCCGATCAATGGCAAAAGTCACTCTTCTTGAGGCCGGAGAACATGGCACAATATACATCCGTTCGAGAAAGGTGAGGCCGGAGAGGTGGTCGAGCATCGCGGGTGGGAACGGGCAAAGGGCTCTACAGAGAAGGGGCTGCAAAGCAAAGCAAGAGGGATCCCAGTGTGCGCGACGTCCGCCATGCTGCATAAAAACAACAAACTTATAGAAAAACCCAACCTCCGTCAGAAAAAGACCTAACCACCCACAAAGACCCCAACTCGCACAAACCGAATACCTTCCCCAACGATCCGATCAAGGAAACTTCCCGGCATACCGGATCCGGCACACTCAGAGAAATGGCCGAGCGAGGGACCCCAATTAGTGCTCGGGTCCATGAAACACCAAGACACCCCAGACCAAGCCAAAGCTGGGCCAGGCTACTCCGGGTATCTCTCATAGACCGTATACCGCGACAACGTCTCCCACAGGCTGCACTTGGATGTTGTGCGGCGTTGGCCACCCGGACTCTTGCCATCTCGACCCTGGCTGGATAGCCCTCATGTCTGGTTAGCTTGTCATCGCGACCCCGGGTCAGATTGCCCTCATGGCTACCCGGGCTCTTGATGTCACGACCGCGGTTGGATGGACCGGAAGAGAACGACGCTTACAGGCCGACCCATCCTCATACAATGCGCGCGGAAGAGTGCATGAGAAGGCCCGCGGAGAGGTGGCTTAGTCGCGCCCGCGGCCCACGCATCATGGACCTTTAAAGAAAATTGGCTGGGTGTGGGGTGTTGCGAAGATCAGACGACGCAGAGCGCACCATGGAGGCATCTGCGCGAGGCGAGCGTGAAACAGATGATGCGAAGGGCACTCGTGGGTGTGATGCCCCTAGGAGGCGGGTACTCCAGCATCCTTCATCGGAGTAACATGCATATTGCCATGGACATGCACAATTCTGATATGTACAATCTAAACGATTAGCGAATCAATCTAATCTGGATCCCAAAAATATGCTAACTGTGTATCCTCATCGGCAAAATCGCATTGCCGCTGGAGAACCACCCTAAAAAACCCGAACTGCAACCGAATCATCCCTCAATCTACATGTATGGAGCAATGGTCAGGTAGATAAAATTTTATAGCATCAAACAAAGGTGGAGTTGTTGCCGCTCTAGGTGGGTGTATGTCGCTGGAGGTAGAAGGAAACCTCGGCCAGGCATCATCTAATCCCTACCTTCGTCATGGCGGGTGTTCCGGAAACCACAACCCTAGTGGAGATCCCCGCCGCCGCATCCAACGTCCCTGCCACCTATGGGCGGTCGATAGACGCGGAGCGTGGCTTTTTGCAGATGTGGGAATGAACCTTGAATATTCTCTCCAATTGCGCGGTGTTGAGCCACCCCCTGTGTAACGGTGGCGAGCCAACGCTTGTGAGCACTACCATTGACTGCGCAAGGAGACGAGCGATGCGCTGGTGGGTGTCAGTGGCCGTCGGTGAAAATGAAGGGATGGTGAGAGAGGGGTGTGAATGGAGGTTTGGGCGATGAAGAGGCTGGAGTGAGGAGTAATGACCCATATGTCCTGTCTCCCGCTTCCCAAAGCATGCAGACGAGTGGCACGCGTGGCTCGTCAGAGCCTGGTGCCGAAGAAATAGCTGATTTAGTGATTCCTCTTTAGCGAGGCCCAAAGCTACTTTAAGGTATGTGCGGTCTATGAATTCAAAGGAACTCAGGCTACCAAGCAGGTCAATTTTGCATCCCGAGGACGTGTATGGGACGTGACCTACAAACACGTGACGAGAGCACCCACATTAACCATAGCGTGTTAATCCAGTCGTACCTTCACCTACTGCTCAGCTTCTTATCCAAAGTCCTATAACCGAAGAAGTCCACGATCAACTCTGTCTCACACACACGTACTACGACAACAAGATAATGTGCAGGATAACCCTAAATATAAACACGCGGGAAATTGTCAAGGATCCAACAATCACAACTCGCCGTTAAATACGCCCATCTCTGCACCATTGGACATGCAAGCTGAGCAAACCAGATCAGCTCCTCGGAAGAAGACTTCGGCGATCGCATCAGACCACCACCATCCATTCCTAGCTTGCTAGCTGATCCCAATGGTGAGCAGCACCGCTCTCTCTGTCTTGGCCGCGCTCCTGCTCCTCGCGGCTGCCGGGGCGCCGGCGTCCACGGCGGAGAAGGAAACCCGGCTGCGGGTCTACTGGCACGACGTCGTGAGCGGCGGGCCGAACGCAAGGGTGGTGCAGGTGGCGGAGGCGCCGTCCTCCAACGCCTCCGCCACGGGCTTCGGCACCGTGCTCGTCATCGACGACCCGCTCACCGAGGGGCCCAACCTGACGTCGAGGCTCCTCGGTCGCGCGCAGGGCGTCTACATTAGCGCCGGCAAGGACAGCCTGTCGCTGTTCGTGGCCATGAACTTCGTCTTCGTCGACGGCGCCTACAATGGGAGCAGCATCGCCATCATCGGACCCAATCAGGCAGACCGGGCCGTCAGAGAGATGCCCGTCGTTGGCGGCACCGGCGTCTTTCGGTTTGCGCGCGGCTACTGCCAGTTGCGGACCCACTGGTTCGACGGCAAGACCGGCGACGCCACCGTCGAGTACAGGATCCATCTCCGCCACGACTGATGCATTGTCAGCTGGACTAATAATAAGTTTGTTGTTCCTACACATATGGTTTCCTGAGTTTACCCCTAGCTTATTGTAAATTTCAAAGGTATGTGCATGTGTTATACGGATATGAGTATTCGGAATAATACGGTGTTAATAAACGTTTCATATTTAAAATGAAATACTACCTCACTGCAAAAACGTCTTAGCTTTTGAGACGAAGATAGTAGAAAAAACACCGAAGACCTAAGACTGCATCCTCACTAAGCACAACAGGACCGATCAGGCGATCGCAAAGATGAAGCTCATCGTCAGCCCCAACATTTGAGATGGAACCATTCGTTTCAGATCAAAACAATAAAAGCATTAGAGACGCGTTTCAGTGGGCCAACGACCTGGGACATGTTTAGTCGAGGAACCAAATGAAATGAAATGCCATGGTTCTATTCTAGTGGATTTCGTTCAAACTTTAAAAATGAAATAACTCGGTTCCGTTCATGCACTTGGCTCGAGAGATATGATGAGTCAAATGCTTGCCTCTTTTTTATAGGAGTAAAACGCACAGAACCATCATATTAGCGTCATAGTTTTCGGAAAATCACCACTTTTCAAAACCGTGATATTTCGCACCGAACTGAAAAATTGATAGTGCCGAAATCAAGTAGCAGCTTCACCACGATTTTTTTTTCCTCATTTGTAAGCACCGGAACCATGAAGGAGCTCTTGGACGGCTCGCCCCACTGCACGGGACAAGGCCCGGCCTCTAGCGCGTGCGCGTACATGCAGACGGGGATGGAGTCGCTGATGCATCCTACTCCTGGGGCGGGCCGGTTCTCGGGTTTAATCGAAGCAGAGGTGGCGGCCATGAAAGCAATGTGAGGAGCAGAGGGCCTCTGGTGACCAACGGAGACAACGAGATCTGAAGAGATAACGAAGGAGGAGGAAGAAGACCAAGTTAACTTGCATGTGTGGCATTTTTACTGCCAACTCAGCCCGATAGACGGGCCGGGCCGATTAGTCTCGTCATCAAAGTCATTAGAATTTTGAATCAGTGTTTTTTGTCACTACCAATTTTTTGGTTCGGTACGAAATGTCACGTTTTATAAAGTGGTGGTTTTTCGAGAGCTATGACGCTAATGTGATGGTTTTGTATATTTTACTCTTTATATTGAGATGGAGAGGTTACCTTCCATAGATAAATGGTGTATAATCTATGAAAACACGAAAATACACAACGAAACTTGGGTCTAGGCGCACGTGAATTGAAAAAAAAAAAGAATCTTTCTAGATCAAGTATTGTCTAGTGTATTACTCTCATGTAGGGTTTTGCCGCAAAATGACTTTTGAGTTCTCGTAACAAATAAAAACAAAACCTATATTGTATTAAGCTTAATATTCACACAATTTGTACTTGTAAATTTGTCTTTTTTTTCAATGATACCAATGAAGTCATTTTGCCCCGAAACTTTTCACGTGAGTGATACACTGACAATGCTTCTTCCTACAAAGTTTTAATTTTTTTTACTATTTTCCTTTTCTTTTTGCCCAGACAGGTGCACCTAGACCCACGTTTCAAAAATTTGCACTGATGAAAACTTAACAAAAAATATATTCCCTTTGAGGAAATTGCACAAATATTTGGGGCTGAGGTAACACAAAACCACAACTCCAGAACTACTCGGTAACAAAGGACACAAATTTGTTCTGATTAGTCAGTTAAGGAGAATTATGACATGTGGGTTCAATCTTAAATGATCAATTTGGGAAATTTGCAACCAATTTAGCCCAGTCATTTCAAATTTGGAAAGTTTTTCGTAATTTTCCTTCAAAGAATCAAAGTTAAAAAGCTAAGTAAATTACAGCTATTCGGAACATCTGAATTCTGAAATGATCAATCTAGGGAATCTTCAGCCAATTTAGCCCAGCCATTTAAAATTTGGAGAGTTTTTGTAAGATAAAACTGGTTTGTTTGTGTTTTTTGTTACCAACTAATTCTGGAGTTGGGAACTCCCCTAAAGTCGAGGTTTTGTGTTACCTATTCATAGTAAAAAGAATTTACATACGAAAAAAGGAGCAAACACAATTAGTGGACCATTTTGTAAATTCTATCGATTGTCCAGAACAACAATAGTTGAATAGTAGGAACTATCTCAATCTGAGCCATCCGTGCGGCAGATTTACGTCAGGCCACGACACCGACTTGCCATGCTCCAAGAAGTACCGGCAGCACATCAACATGTAGGGCGTGTTTGGTTGCAGTTTGAAACAGTACCTGCATTGCATGTCCATCTCAACCCAGGCTGGTTGCTGAAATACAACCTTATATGTAGCAGATGCAACTTATTTGGTTGCCTGCATCGCATGGAGAGGGATTTACCCCTCTGTTGTTTGGTTGCCGTTTTTGTGCTTAGGGTGTGAGCAGATGCAAACTTTAGTTGTTTGGTTGCAAACAGTGTTTGTGTTATGCTCACCTCATTCAAATGTGATGGCCTTACCACCACATGATCAGCACAACAACAACAGCAGAACAACAAGTTTAAACAAAGTAAGCAATGTAATGACAGCAAACTTAATACATCAAGTAAGGAAAAGACGGCAAACTACTTAACTACTTAGCATAAGTCTAGATTAAAAGTAGGGGCATCCTCCTTCCCTGCTCCATGCCAGGGTGCTGCTCCTGGCCAAAATATGAACAAGTTATCAGCACAAGTCTCGCCACACACCATAAAAGTTCTCCGCTAACACCTTACTTAAGTTAACTACATAGCCTGATCGATGTTACCAACGCAATTGTGTCTGCTGCAACGAAACCTGCACATCATCGAGGAGTCATGGTTGTAGATCTGAACCTTCAGTCCGAGTCCTGAGATGCGCACAACGACGAGGTCGCCGAGGACGATCCGGTGGCGGCGGCAGAAGTAGTTCCAGCCCCGGCCAAGCACCATGTGCCCCTCAAAGTTCTGCACCTGCACCCAGAACACGCACCGCTTGTTCGCCGACAGCCTGACGACGCGCGGGGGCCGCTTGATGACCAGCCAGGTGTTCATCACCTCCACGAACTTGGGAGGCACGACGAGCATGGCGAGCTCCTCGTTGTCCTTGATCTGCTGGTAAAAGCACATCGGCTCCCTGGCCCCCTCCCCGTGGCCATGCCTCGGAGATCGTCCCCTTGAACGAGGCACGCTCATGAAGGCGATCCTGCCAAGCAGGTCCATCTTCCTGAGCCACTTGTTCGTGGGGATGAAATCCTCGGCGCGCTCAGCTCCGGCCACCACCTGAGCTCCTCCTCCCGGCACATCCCAGTCAGTCTTCAATATCTTGTCAGGTAAGATGACAAGTATTAGTGCACAAACTCTTTGCAAAATGGCACTGATCAAGGACATTTTCTCAAGATCAAATGACACCGATCAATCCACAAACTCTTTGAGGAAATGCCACTTATCAATGGCACTTGCTGTTGGGCAAGTCCACTGATCAGTGCCACTGATCAGTGGACTTGCCCAACAGCAAGTGCCATTGATAAGTGGCATTTGCCTATCAATGACACTTGTTGTTAGGCAAATGCCACTGATCAGTTGACTTGCTGTTGGGCAAGTCCACTGATCAATGCCATCTTCTTTGATGCAACTGGCACTCAACACTGCACTATCCTAAACATGGTAACATCTAAAAATAGCAACACCAAGTACCAATAGCACCCATGTGCAGCCATGCAGATTTGGCACCATCCTAAAATGCTCCTACTACATGCACGTATAACATTCAACACAAACCCTAGTTAGAACATGTACGTTAGCAATATGAAACATGAACATGATCCTATCTAGAACATGAACATGCCATCAGTCAACATGATTCTAGCATTCATCACTCAACATGAAGAACATGAACATGCCATCAGTCAACACGATTCTAACATTCATCACTCAACATGAACATGATTCTAGCATGAACACACCTACTAGCATAAACACAAATCATAGGACACACAAGCAGTAGCACAAGAAAAATTATCCTAGCACACATTGTACAAAACAAGAACAGATCAGTCCGACTGGATTCGATTGGGATCGCATCCAATTGGATCTGCTATAATCCTATCTAATCCCATCGAATCCACTAACTACTATCACATGCCTAACAAATAAACATCTAATCTACATCTAAGAGCAAGGATTGAGGGGTTTGATTCACCGGAGCACGCGCAGCCGCGACGAACCGAGGCCGGGGTGAAAACCCCGGCAGGAAGGAGAGAGGGGGCGGAGCAGACGAGGAGCCGGCCCCGGCGACGGCATGCGGCCTCGGCCTCGTGCTCAACGCCACGCCGGAGGTCGAGAAGGACGGCCCGCCGACCGGAGAAAACCCTTGGACGGGGGTCAAGAAAACCCCTGTGGCCAATGGGGTGCCAAGAAGGGGCGGCTCCAACGACGGCGCCGGCGCCGAGCCCAGAACCACGAGGTCCGGAATCGGCGGCGGAGCAGGAGCGGCCGGCACCTCATTGTCCAACGCTCATGGTGGCCGGCAGCAAATGGGGGACGGCGTGCGCAGCGCCGACGCCAGGTCGCGGCCCGAGTTCAGGAGCCCGGCCAGCCAGCGCTCCTCGATGCCGGCGATGCGCTGGTCGACGAGGGTCAGAGGGCGGCGCGGCGGCGGGCGTGGTGGAGCCATCGGAGGAGAGGAGAGGGAAGGACGATGAGGAAGAGAGAGGGACCGGTGAGAACAGTGCGTCTGGGCGGTGATATGAGAGTCAGGGAAGAGTAATGAGACGTCGCATCCATCTCCCGCGCTACCCGAGACGTGCAACTGCCTCGCACGCGTGGCCGCGCACGGCCAGGCTCGCGAGAAACTGCCGATTCGACAGTTTCCGCCGGGCCAGGCCGCGGGCTGCTTTAAGATCCGTGCGGGCCTCAAACCGCATGCAGCCCAGACAACCAAACAGGCCACGCATATCCCGCGCGGGTCTGGTTGGGCTGTATGCGGGCAACCAAACACGCCCGTAGAGGCGGAAGCGTGGCCGCGGCTCAGCACCAGGCTTACCATTGGGAGGAAGCAAAATGTCGCCCTACCGTTGGATCGAAACCTAACGACTGAAATAGTCAATTTTCGTGGACAACTTGCACATCGTTGATAGTTCCCCAATCCGAACAGCAAACCCCGCCACCTTTCGATGGTTCTTCAGCGGTGACAATGAAATGGCTCGACATGGGTGGCTTCGTCAAAGTAAAAGCTCAGGTGACGCGGCTGTATCAGGGGCATTCTGCCTCGAGCCAGGTGTCGCCCAGCATGCACTTGCCACAAAACGGCAGTAGATTCCCAGCTGACACGTATCACCACGTGTCATTCCCAACCACGTCCCCGGCTGGAGTGCCGCGGCCGTTCTATAAACTCAGCCGCTAGTGTACACCGCCCGCCGCACACGACGGGAAGCGCCCGCGCGAGGGGCAGCTGAGCACAGAAGCCAGAGCCATGGCGCAGGCCAAATGCGGAGTAGATTGCCAAACCTACGCCCAGACCGACACCTGTAGCCAGGGCAGGGTGTTCGACGCCCCCGTGACCGTTGCGCCGAGCGACGACGAGCGGCTTGCGCACGGGGGCTGCCGCTCGGTCGTCGACGAAGTGCAGGACACCAAGGTCAAGATCTCTGAGGCGCTGGAGGCGGCGGCGCGGGCCGTTGGGGACGACCCCGTGCAGAGGTCCGACGTCGCAGCCATACACGCCGCGGAGGCGCGCGCCGTCGGCACCGGAGTGGACATCCCTGCCGGGATCGCCGCGCAGGCGCAGGCGGCGGCGGACGCCAACGCCACGGCCGCGCACGCCGAGGACAAGATCACCATCGGAGACGTCCTCAAGGTACGTGCAGTCCTCCGCACGACCACCAACATGCATGCAGTATGCATGCATACATACATACATCTGCGTTGCAGTCTCTTGTCTTGCATCTCTCACCGGATGCATGTCTGTTGTGTGTGTCAGTGGAACGCGACGGCGAAGCTGCCTTCGGGCAAGGCGGTGACGAGGGAGGACGCGGCTGCCGCGGTGGAGGCAGAGGCGGCGCATGCCCCCGGCAAGGGGACCAAGACATACGGTGTGGGAGCGGCGCTTGCAGAGGCCGCGAGGCGCAATCAGGAGGGGACATGCCGGAAATAGCCGGACACGCGTGTACATTTTGGGACCGATCGGAATAAAGAGGAAGTATATACATTACGTACATGGGAAAGTATAAGGTGATACCATTCCTTGCGTGATATCATGATAGCAACTTGCATAACTCAAATTTAAACATGTCAAGAAATTCTGAAAAAAAAAGCATGGCTATTCACAACACATATGTCGACAACCCCCTAAAAAATTCAAATTAAAATTTGAAATACACAAAGAGAAACAGAAAAGACATATTCAGATATGAACAGTGCCATTCTTGCTTTTGTCTTTTTTTTCCTTCTCTATATCAAATTTTGTTCTAATTATTTTTTGATTGTCAACATATATCTTGTGAACATTCATAATTTTTTCAGAATTTTTTTGATATATTTAAATTAGAATTTTATAGGTTGGTATCTTTTTTTTTGAAAAGGATAGGTTGGTATCATGGTATCAACATCACTGGTACTATATTGTGGGACGAAGGGAGAAGTATATAATATGCCTTCGTTTTGGAAAGCTTCATTTCGGTAGGCCTTCGTTTTGGCGCCTGCGGCAACAGAAGTAAACCGGATACTACAGTTGGATTTGCACTGCTACTGCATCAGCGTGGTTGTGCTTAGGGGCACGCAATCTCCTAGTGACGGCTCTCCAATCGTCCAGTGCAGGGCAGCGATGTCACCTGGACCGTGGCTTGCCGGAGACGGTTGCCATGGACCTCGCCCAGAGGCCCGTGTCCAATGCTGACGGCCAGGGGAACGAGGGGGCGGGAAGGAAAACCATAGTCGCCATGGACATCGTCCGATGGTGAGTGAGGGAGTCCTGAATTAGGGGGTCTTCGGACAGCCAGACTATCTTCATTGGCCGGACTCTTAGACTATGAAGATACAAGATTGAAGACTTGGTTTCGTATCCGGATGGGACTCTACTTGGCGTGAAAGGCAAGCTAGGCAATACGGATATGGATATCTCCTTCTTTGTAACCGACTTTGTGGAACCCTAACCCTCTGCGGTGTCTATATAAACCAAGGGGTTTTAGTCCGTAGGACAAGAATCATAACATACAATTATACCATAGGCTAGCTTCTAGGGTTTAGCCTCTCTGATCTCGTGATAGATCTACTCTTGTACTACTCATATCATCAATGTTAATCAAGCAAAACGTAGGATTTTACCCATCAAGAGGGCCCGAACCTGGGTAAAACATCGTGTCTCCTGCCTCCTGTTATCATCCGGCCTAGACGCACAGTTCGGGACCCCCTATCCGAGATCCGTCGGTTTTGACACCGACATTGGTGCTTTTATTAAGAGTTCCTCTGTGTCTTCGCTGTTAGGCTTGATGGCTCCTACTATCATCGATAGATAGCGATGCGGTCTAGGGTGAGACTTTTCTCCCCGGACAGATCTTCGTATTCGGCGGCTTTGCACTGCGGGCTAATTCGCTTGGACATCTGGAGCAGATTGAAAACTACGCCCCTGGCCATCAGGTCAGATTTGGAAGTTTGAACTACACGGCCGACATCCGCGGAGACTTGATCTTCGACGGATTCGAGCCACAGCAGGGCGCGCCGCACTGTCGCGATGGGTATGACCTATCTCTGCCGCCGAACAGTACCCCAGAGGCTGCGCCGGCATCAGCTCCGACCCTTAGCTCGGAGCAAACTGCGTCAATCGAGGACGGGTGGCTAGACACCGTCTCAGGGGCTGCAGTCTCGACGGCGATCGAGCCAAACACCAGCATAATCCTCTGCGCAGCCCGTGACTCCAAGGTGTCAGACTCTTCTTCTGACTCCGAACCGCCCGCGCCCTGCCAATCGAATACGATTGGGCGCCGATCATGGAATTCACCACCGCGGATATCTTTCAGCACTCGCCCTTCGGCGATATTCTGAATTCACTAAGGTCTCTCTCTTTGTCAGGAGAGCCCTGGCCGGATTATGGTCAACAGGATTGGGATGTGGACGACGAAGAAATTCGACGCCCACCCACCACACACGTCGTAGCCACTGTCGATGATTTTACCGACATGCTCGACTTCGACTCCGAAGACATCGACGGTATGAACGACGATGTAGGAGACGAACATGAACCAGCACCTATAGGGCACTGGAAAGCCACCTCGTCATATGACATATACATGATGGATACACCCAAAAAAGGCAATGGCGACGGGATAGCAGAGGATGACCCCTCCAAGAAGCAACCCAAACGCCGACGTCAGCGGCGCCGCTCTAAGTCCCGCCAAAGCAAAAGTGGTGATACTGGCACAGGAGATAATAACACTCTGGATAGTGCCGAAGAAAACAATACACCCCTCCAACAAGATTTAGAGCAGGAGGATGGAGGAGCCAGCTCTCCTGAGAGAGCGGCAGACGGAGAGGAGGATGACAATCACATGCCCTCCTCCGAAGACGAGGCAAGCCTCGGCGACGATGAATTCACCGTACCAGAGGATCCCGTTGAACAAGAGCGCTTCAAGCGCCGGCTTATGGCCACGGCAAATAGTCTGAAGAAAAAGCAGCAGCTGCTTCAAGCTGATCAAGATCTGCTAGCTGACAAATGGACTGAAGTTCTCGCAGCCGAGGAATATAAACTCGAGCGTCCCTCCAAGAGTTACCCAAGGCACAGGTTACTACCCCGACTGGAGGAAGAAGCGTATGATACGGCTGATCGGCCACCTCGTGGCCGCGATAGAGAGGCATTCCAGCCAAAAGCTTAGTCTTCACCCCAACACCATTCAAATAAAAAGGCATGGGGAGATACGCCAGACCTGCGAGACATATTGGAGGACAAGGCAAAGCATTCAAGATCAATCTACGGATCACAAGGGCGCACCACTCTGCGAGACGACAAACGTCACGCCGGATACAGTAAAAGCAAATCCAGCCGGGCCGAACACAGCAGGCAAGACCCATTCGAGCTGCGTCGCGATATAGCCCAATACAGAGGCGGCACACACCCCTTATACTTCACAGACGAAGTAATGGAACATCAATTCCCAGAAGGTTTCAAACCCATAAATATTGAATCATACGACGGCACAACAGATCCGGCGGTATGGATTGAGGATTTCCTCCTCCACATCCACATGGCCCGCGGCAATGACTTACACGCCATCAAATACCTCCCACTAAATCTCAAAGGACCAGCGCGGCATTGGCTTAACAGCTTGCCAGCGGACTCCATTAGCTGTTGGGAAGATCTGGAAGCCACATTCCTCGACAACTTTCAGGGCACTTATGTGCGACCATCAGAAGCCGATGATTTAAGCCACATAATTCAGCAGCCAGAAGAGTCGGCCAGGCAATTCTGGACTCAGTTCCTTACAAAAAAAAATCAAATCGTCGACTATCCGGATGCGGAGGCCTTAGCGGCTTTCAAGCACAACATCCGAGACGAGTGGCTAGCCCGGCACCTTGGTCAGGAAAAGCCGAAATCTATGGCAGCTCTCACGACGCTCATGACCCGCTTTTGTGCGGGAGAAGACAGCTGGCTGGCTCGTAGTAATAACATATCAAAGAACCATGGTACCTCAGATACCAAGGACGGCAATAGCAGGTCACGTCGCAACAAGCATAAGCGCCGCATTAACAGCGGGAAAAGCCATTCAAACAAAGTACCCCGGGTCCGTCCAGCTTGAACCGCATACTCGATCGCTCGTGTCAAATACATGGCACCCCAGACAAACCAGCCAATCACACCAACAGGGATTGTTGGGTGTTCAAGCAGGTCAGCAAGTTAATTGCCGAAAACAAGGACAAGGGGCCGCATAGCGATGACGAGGAGGAGCCCCGGCAGCCGCACACTGGAGGACAGAAGAGGTTTCCCCCGCAAGTGCGGACGGTGAACATGATATACGCAACCCACATCCCCAAGAGGGAGCGGAAGCATGCGCTCAGGGACGTATATGCGTTGGAGCCAGTCGCCCCAAAGTTCAACCCTTGGTCCTCCTGTCTGATCACCTTCGATCACAGGGACCACCCTACTAGTATCCGTCATGGCGGATTCGCCGCACTGGTCCTAGACCCAATCATCGACGGATTTCACCTCACTCGAGTCCTTATGGACGGCGGCAGCAGCCTGAACCTGCTTTACCAGGACACAGTGCGCAAAATGGGTATAGACCCCTCAAGGATCAAACCCACAAAAACGACCTTTAAGGGCGTCATTCCAGGCATAGAGGCCCATTATACAAGCTCAATTACACTGGAAGTGGTCTTCGGATCCCCGGATAACTTCCGAAGCGAAGAGTTAATCTTCGATATAGTCCTGTTCTGCAGTGGTTATCACGCGCTGCTCAGGCGAACCGCATTTGCTAGATTCAATGCGGTACCGCATTATGCATACCTCAAACTCAAGATGCCAGGACCTCGCGGAGTTATTACAGTCAATGGAAACACAGAGCGCTCTCTCTGAACAGAGGAGCACACCGCGGCCCTCGCAGCAGAAGCGCAAAGCAGCCTCTCAAGGCAATCAACCAGTTTGGCGTTTCAAAGCCCGGACACCTTCAAGCGCGCTCGGGGCAATCGGCAAATAGACCGCCTGGCGCGATCTGAGCTCGCGTAGCAATACGGCGGCCACCCCAATCCCAACCCAACGGCGATATTCGTGTCGCGTGTACATAATTACGCATTAAAAATACCATGGGCATAGGTGGGGAGGGGGGCACAACTGCGACACGCCCCAAAACGCGGCCTAAACCGCACTAGGGGCTTCCCGTTTGATTATTTTTCTTTTTCTTTCAGGACCTTAATCTCTGGAAACACTGTCCGGCATCACTATTGCCGAACACATGATGCAGCAACCAAGGAGGCAAACAGCTACGTCATACCACGGAATTCCCAGGTTGATTACAGTAACGAGCGAAATATTCGATTTCATATCATTCCTCAGCTTTCCCTTGGAAGGGACATAGTCCTACTATTTGTTTATCGCACTATCTGTATCACTCTGCTTTAGCGCAATTTTTCAATAAACAATGCATGACATTACGAATATTATTGCATTCTTGTTATATATATATATATATCTATGTGTTCATTAATGACGCCTTGCAACCGTACACTCTGGTACGGCCAATACACCAGGGGCTTACGTACCCCATAATGCGGTGTGAAAAGTGCGAACACTTTCACAAGTGCGGCACCCCGAACTTATAGCCTTATATGCATCAGCTCCGAATCATGTCTTTGGTCAAATATTGGGTTTGCCCGGCTCCTATGTTTTGGTACCTTACGTTCCGCTCTATCGGCTAAGGTAGCGCTAGGAGAACTACTGTGATTGTGCCCCGGTTCTGCTGGGCTGAGCACCTCAGTAGAGAAAGCTAAAACTGACTGTCATGATAAGGCGAGAGATTGGTCGCTGTTCGGCGAGGTTTTTCGAGTCCCTAAAGACTTATGCCGCTTAGGGAGAGGGGCCGACCCTGTCCGGCTTACAGGCGTGTATCGCGCCCGCAATTCGGCCTTCCGAATACCAGGGGCTTCGCTGAAATTTAAAATTATAGAATTCTATGGCTAAGTGAGAGTGATAAAGCATTATTAGTCCGGTTGCCTTGTTCGTTGTGCTGAGCACCTCCCTCGAAGGACCCAAATATGGGAACAAGAGTGCTCAGGTTTATCCCGAACACCCCAACACTCATGGCATGGGGGCAGAAGCCGAGGAATAGCCATCTCTCAGATTGGATAAACAGCCAAACGGAAGGTAATATTTTAAATTCCAACAAGCGTTGCATAGCGCATATGCAACAAGTTTTCATACATACAGGATAAAACGAGCAAGTCTCATTCAAATATTACATCTTTCGAACACTCGTCCGCGATGAGACGGGCACCCGACAGAACACCCTTGTAGTACATCTCGGGGTGGCGGTGCTCCTTGCCCTCTGGCGGCCCCTCCTTGATCAGCTTCACGGCGTCTAGCTTGACCCACTGCAATTTCACACGGGCGAAAGCCCGGCGTGCACCTTCAATGCAGACAGATCGCTTGACGACCTCCAGCCGCGGGCAGGCATCCACGAGCCGCGTCACCAGGCCGAAGAAGCTGTTCGGAAGGGCGTCACAAGGCCACAACCGGACTATAAAGCTCTTCATGGCCTGATCGGCCGCCTTATGTAGCTCGACCATCTGCTTCAGCTGGTCGCTCATTGGCACCGGATGTTCGGCCTCAGCATACTGAGACCAGAACAGCTTCTCCGTCGAGCTTCCGTCCTCGGCCTGGTAAAATTGTGCGGCATCGGACACACTGCGGGGCAAATCTGCGAATGCTCCTGAAGAGCTCCGGATCCGGGTAAGTAATCGGTAATTTACTTTTACATGCTTGCTTTGCATATAGAAAGCCTTACCCGCCGCTATCTTCTTCATCGCGTCGATCTCTTGGAGGGCCTTTTGGGCTTCGGCCTTGGCACTTTTTACACTCTCGAGGGCCGCGGCAAGCTCAGACTCCCGCGTCTTGGAGTCAAGCTCCAACGCCTCGTGCTTCGCCACAAGAGCCTGGAGCTCTTGCTGCACCTCGCCCACCCGAGCCTCGTGCTTCTCTCGCTCGGTGCGCTCCTTGGCCGCTGTATCTTCGGCCTTGGTCAGCGCTTGCTTCAGGGTCGCCACCTCGGTCGTGGCCCCTGGCAAACATACAATGATCCTGTCATTTTGCAATCGCGTCCTTTTTATATATACATATCTATAGACGGGGTATTACTTACCCTTGTTCTCCTCGAGCTGCCTCTAGGCAAGGCCGAGCTCTTTCTTGGACCCCTCGAGGTCCTCCTTCAGTATGGCGACCTCCGCAGTTAGTGCGGCGAACGCCAGCAGCGAAGCCTGCATATGCATATTGACATACTTATATTAGACTCCTGCGATATTATTTGATCCTCTGTTCGGTTTTTCTTTGTGAACACCGAACAAAGCATCAGGGGCTACTGTCTATGCGGTAATATTTCTACTACATTTTAAAATACTTACCTCAAAGCCTGTTAGAAGGCTGGCATAGGCTTCAGTCAATCCTCTCTTGGCGGACTGAACCTTTTGGATCACCGCACTCATGATAGCGCGGTGCTCCTCGTCGATGGAAGCGCTGCGAAGCACTTCCAGCAGATTGTCCGGTGCCTTCGGATGGACAGAGGTCACCGACACAGGCGTCTTGCCCCTCTTAGAAGGAGACCGCCTGCCCGAGCCCGGAACCGCTGGAGGGTCCAGCACGGTGTTCGGCTCAGGGCCAAACTCGGAGCTCTCGGGGGCCCCGTCCCCGCGGCTCCCGCAGTCCGGAAGGTCGCCTTAAGGCGCCTCTAGGACTGTCTCCCCTCGATCTGGTGCCTCTTGAGACAACACCTCGGCATCGTCGGCAGGATGAGGGGAGGTGGCGGTCAGGACTGGATCGCTATCCATGTCCGACAAGCCCAAGGAGCCGTCCGATGACACATCGAACTGGCTCGTGGCGGCCTGCATAATTGCATTCGGTGTTAGGGAAAGCAGTGTGACAAAGGAATCCTAGGAGTTACTCTAGTATTCGAATACTTACGATCTCCCCGGGGGCTTGACCCTGGGCAACCACTCGCCTTCGCCTTCATCGGTGGCGGTCGAACTTTCCGGAAGGAGAGTCCTTCCCTTCTTGGACCCTCCGGCCTCCCCGGTTGGGGCGGCCTTCCTTTTATTGTCTCCCCCAGTCGGTGGGGGAGCATCTTCTTCTTCCTCTTTCTCGTCTTCAGGGGAAGAGTGCACCACAGAGTCATCAGACGGTGAGTCCAACGACGCCTGGCATCGGGAAAACTTTCGGGTTCCGTTGGCCTTCTTGGTCTTCTCCGGCACCTTATAAGGGGCCGGATTCAGCATCTTTGCCAGAAGAGCATCTGCGGGGCCTTCGGGCAAAGGAGTCGGGCAGTCGATCTGTCCGGCCATCTTCTGCCAGTCCTGTCAAAGGTACGGGAGTTTAGATCCTGCATAGAGTCAATCTATATAAAAAAATAAGTATCATGTGAAAGGTAAAACAGCTTACCGCACTGGCTTGGCGCTTCGCGCTGAATCCGCGATCCTCAGTAATAGGGGGAGGGACCTCGGCAATTTTGAACAACACCCTCCAGGCGTCTTCATGAGTCGTGTCAAAGAGCCTGTTCAGAGTTCGGTGCTGCGCCGGATTGAACTCCCACAAGTTGAACTCCCGTTGTTGGCACGGGAGTATCCGGCGGATGAGCATAACTTGGACTATGTTGACAAGCTTGAGCTTCTTGTCCACCATGTTTTGAATACATGTTTGGAGTCCGGTCAGCTCTTTCGAATTACCCCAGGACAGGCCCTTCTCTTTCCAGGAGGTGAGCCGCATGGGGATGCCAGATCGGAACTCGGGGCCGCTACCCATGCGGGGTCGCGCGGCTCGGTGATATAGAACCACCCCGATTTCCACCCCTTTATGATTTCCACAAAGGAGCCCTCGAGCCATGTTATGTTGGGCATCTTGCCCACCATGGCGCCTCCGCACTCCGCCTGGCGGCCGCCCACCACCTTCGGCTTGACATTGAAGGTCTTCAGCCATAAGCCGAAGTGGGGCTTGATGCGGAGGAAGGCCTCGCACACGACGATAAACGCCGAGATGTTGAGGATGAAGTTCGGGGCCAGATCATGGAAATCCAGGCCGTAATAAAACATGAGCCCCGGACGAAGGGATGGAGAGGGAACCCCAGTCTGCGGAGGAAATGGGTGAGGAATACTACCCTCTCATGGGGCCTGGGGGTGGGGATGAGCTGCCCCTCATCTGGGAGCCGGTGCGCGATGTCGTCGGGCAGGTATCCGGCTCTCCTCAGTTTCTTGATGTCTCCCTCCATGACGGAGGAGACCATCCACTTGCCTCCCGCTCCGGACATGATTGGAGAAGGTCGAGGTGGGAAGTGCGGACTTGGGCGCTAGAGCTCGAGTGTGCGAAAACGGATGGGTAAGGGAGGAAGAAGGCGTGGATAGAAAGGTGAATCATTATCCCTTTATATGGGCGGACGAAACTAAGCGTCCCCACTTGCCTGGTAAAACTCGCTTATCCCCCAAACGCCGCAATTGATGGCACGGTTTGGTTACCCATGCCCGTATTGATAAGAATCCCGTAATAAGGGGACACGATCTCTGCTTTGACAAGACGTGTCGAAAAACTGCCTCGCGTTATGCGCGGGGCTGGTTAAAAGAAACGGTTCGAATAATCGCTGGGCCGTGACATAACGTCATGCTGCCAAAACAAGCCAGCAAATTAGATCTGCGAAAATATTATTCTCGCTACGGTGGAATATGGAACTTATTTTGTAGGGTCGGACACTATCCTCGCATTCAAATTCTTCTGTGGTGTATTCGGAGAAGGAACCCACCTTGCAATGCCGAAGACAATATTGCGCGCCGGACTCATCGTCATTGAAGCCTGGTTCAGGGGCTACTGAGGGAGTCCTGGATTAGGGGGTCTCCGGACAGCCGGACTATCTCCATTGGCCGGACTGTTAGACTATGAAGATACAAGATTGAAGACTTCGTCTCGTGTCCGGATGGGACTCTACTTGGCGTGGAAGGCAAGCTAGGCAATACGGATATGGATATCTCCTCCTTTGTAACCGACCTTGTGTAACCCTAACCCTCTCCGGTGTCTATATAAACCGAAGGGTTTTAGTTCGTAGGACAAGAATCATAACATACAATCATACCATAGGCTAGCTTCTAGGGTTTAGCCTCTCTGATCTCATGGTAGATCTACTCTTGTACTACTCATATCATCAATATTAATCAAGCAGGACATAGGATTTTACCTCCATCAAGAGGGCCCGAACCTGGGTAAAACATCGTGTCCCCTGCCTCCTGTTACCATCCGGCCTAGACGGACAGTTCAGGACCCCCTACCCGAGATCTACCGGTTTTGACACCGACAGTGGGCATCGGATTTAGCCTAACCCGCGTACGGGCCGATGCAGCCGGCAGTGGTAAGCAACGGATCTAGTGACGACACGTGTATGGGGCTCATAGCTGAGCGTGTCTGGGCTCTGGGCTCCTCGTTCGGCTCGCCAAGCTCAGCCATGGCATGGACGGAGCCGAATCTTGAGGGGATGGAAATGAAATCGAGCACAAGGAAGAGAGAAAATGATGTAGGGTGGAATCCTAGATTTGTGACCTTCTCACTCTTGGAGGAGAAATCAAGATGAACACAAGGAAAAGATGAATCTCTCACCAAGAACCAAGATACACGTCTACTATCCCACAAATCCATATAAGAACGAAGATCCACAATCAACCAGAGGAAATAACAAATAAGGTAGTTTTTCTGAATCCCTAGAGGAATTGAGGTCTTGATAGGGTAGGCTCCTCCAATCCCTAAGGAAGGAAGCCTTGATATCCACCAGGGGACCTTCTCCTAGGAGGTCTTGAACTCCAAGGAGTGATAGATGAGCAAAGCTCTCTTAAAATCTAATCCAACTTAACCCTAGGAGGAAAAGGGGAAGGTCTATATATAGTAGAGGGCGAAGTGGGTGTGAGAAAGAGGAGATACACTGCCCTTGGGCCTCAGTTCGCACACACCAACGCCGGATGTCTAGAGATGTGCCAGTGGCCGGCCAACAAGCACTAGTAGAAAACAGGAATTTGGTTTAGGCCTGGTCAGCCCATTAGTCCCGGTTCAGCTACAAACTGGGACCCATGAAGGGCATACGTCCCGGTTCGTGAGCCCAGGGGGGCGGCCGGGGCCTCATGGGCATTGGCCCCGGTTCGTCAGTACACATTTGTCCCAGTTCCTAGCACGAACCGGGACCAATGGGCCTGGCTCCTGGCCCACATACATTGGTCTCAGTCCGTGGCTCGAACGGGACAGAAGGGGGAGCTTTAGACCCGGTTCCAGTCACGAACCGGGACAAATGAGTTGTCTATATATATCCCATCGTCGCAGCAGAGCACTCCACAGTGCTCTATTTTTTTGGCCGGCGAGGAGAGGACATTTGGGTGCTCTAGCTCACCTCCTATGCACATGAGGTGTTCGATGAAATGCTCGAGCCACACTAGTTAAGATTTTCTCCTCTTGAAGTTCGACCTCCAAGCTCCATTTTCCCCGAGATCTGCATAGGTTTAGCGGTTCGTCACATCCTGTCCCTGTCTTCACCGTCGTCTATCGCCCGCGCCAATCTCGTCGCCAGCACCACCGTGGCTTTAGTAACGGCCCTTTAGTCCCGGTTCCCTAACCGGGACAAATGGGCCTTACGAGTCGGGGCAAATGGCCGTTTTTCTACTAGTGAGGTGGGCACCGGATGTCCGGCTCTTGGCTGGATGTCTGTCCATTTTGAGCAATGCTTCTGGACATTTGTGGTCAAATTTTCAGGGAAGGGTCATATGTCCGATCGATTGATGGGTCGCCGGATATACAGCTGCTGAAGGGTCATCGGGCGCCGGTTCTTGGCACTTGCCTTGGACTTGTCAACGCCAGCCGCCAAATATCCAGGGCATGGTTGGATGTCCGGCCGCTATAGCATTTTGTCGTTTCCACTCGTTGCACTCCTTGATTTGCGTCCAGGATGAGTTGCTCCTCACTCGGAGTGTCTCTGAGGTTGTCTTCTTGATACCTAAGCATACATAGCATATATGCTTGAGGTAGTAACTACGTCTTAAGAGAATCAAGGGGAAGCTCACTAAGGAGAGAGGTAACCTCGGTTTCGATAGCTCTTGCACATACTCTTGTCATCAGTCCACTTGGTGCTTGGGAAGTGAATGCAGCATCCATGGGATGATCGTAGGGTGCTCCGCACCATCCCCCCTTCCTTGAAAAAGATCTGCTCTCTGTTCATGATCTTCATCACCATGGAAAGGGACCAAGTCATTGATGTTGAAGACGACACTCATGTTGTACTTGCCGCTTGGTAAGTCAATCTTGTATGCATTGTTGTTGTAGAATTCCAATACCTTGAATGGACCATTGGCTCGAGGTAGGAGCTTCAACTTGCACTCGTCGGGGAATCGTTCCTTGTGAATGTGGATCCATACGAGATTGTCGGGGTTGAAGACCATGGGCTTTCCTTGTTGATGTTTAGCTTGGAGGTGAGGCATCGCACTTGATGCTCGATGGTGAGCCTTGTATCTTCATGCATCTTCTTCATATATGTATGTAGCTCGTGCGCTCACATCCATGTTCGTTTTTTTCTTGTAGCGGTAACAGGAGCATATCCAATGGGGACAACTGGTTGAAGTCGTAGACCACCTCACAAGGAGACTTGTTGCTGGTCGAATGCCTTGCCCGGTTGTAGGCATACTCGGCGACGGGTAGGCGCTCCTCTCATTCTTTGATGTTTTTCTTGATAAGTACTCGAAGAAGCATGGAGACTGTGTGGTTCACCACCTCGGTTTGGCCATCCATATGTGGGTGATAGGATAAAGAAAATGTGAGCTTGGTTCCGAGCTCGGTGCATAGAGTCTTCCAAAAGTAGCTTAAAAAGTTGACTGTCGCGGTGAAAGACAATTCTCTTGGGTACCCCATGAAGACGAATAATTTCCCTACAAAATAAAATTGCAATATGTGATGCATCGTCTATCTTGTTGCATGGAATGAAATGATCTACCTTTGAAAAATGATCCGCAACACCAATTATTGAGTCTTTGCCATTTCTAGTCCTAGGCAAACCAAGTACGAAGTCTATGCTTATATCTTCCCAAGGTGCATTTGGAATTTGAAGAGGCATGTATAATCCATGGGACTGATCTCTAGACTTAGCTTTGCGACATATAAAACAATGGTCGGTGTAGCATGCCATATCACGAAACATCTTTGGCCAAAAGTAGTTGGTGGGGAGCATCGCAAAGGCCTTGTCGCGGCCGATGAGTCCTCCACCATGTGCCCATTGCAAAAGCAATAAGCGCAAAGAAGCTTGTTAGAACGCATAAGATATCGATCGTTATATAGTATCTCTCCCAACAATTGTTAGTTTGGCATTTGTCATAAGGAAGTGCAAAGAATGTATCATGTTCATAAAGATCTTTTATATGCTCAAATTCATAAAGTTCTTTTATATTCAAAAGGGAGAGCAAATAATGTCTCATTTGTCATATAGTATCTATCCCAACAATTGTTAGTTTGGCATTTGTCGACGCTAGATAGCCGGGGCATGGCTGGATGCCCATACGTTGTAGCATTTCGGTGTTTTCACTCATTGCATTCCTTGATCCGCGTATGTGGTGACTTGCTCCTCAGTCCGAGTGTCTTCGAGGATATCTTCATGATAACTAAGCATACATAATATCTACGGTCGAGGTAGTAACCATATCTCAAGTGAATCCAGGGGAAACCCACTAATGAGAGAGGTAATCTTGGTTTCGGTAACTCTTGCACGTGCTCTTGTCAATGGCCCACTTGGTGCTTGGGATGTCCGTCTAGTATCCATGGGCATGACTGTAGGGTACTCCGCACCAGGAAAGGTTGAGGGACTCAATTGTGGGTTGTCGAGGTCGAAAGGAGGCGGCGACCGGCGAAGAAGCTCGGTCGTCAATCTCGATTGACGACGGCGGTCGCTCAATCGCGCACAAGAAGAATAAAGCAGTGGTTGGGAGTCGTGGGTGTGGTCATTCATTTTTATGGCAGCCGCCCAGGTGATGTATATTTGCAGCAGTTGATGCCTCTTTTTCGGGCTGCCCAAAAGTTAGTTTTGCAAAAAAAAATAGGATTGGACATCTATTGGAGAGGGATTTTTTCCATGATTGCCCTTAAAAAGGCTTAGTGCCCTATTTTAGGGCAGCTATTGGAGATGTTCTAAGGGCATCTTCGGACTGTTAAATAGCATGTAAACATTTGGACCCAATTGTTCGGACATAGTTTGTCATCCAATGTGTACTCGTATTTGTATATGGAGTCCGCACATCCATTGTCCCATAAACCGAACACAAACCAGAAAGGTTTACGGACGTCCAGACTGTCCCCACGTACGCGCCCGACACACCGGTCCAACCCAAAAACTTCTCTCGTGCCCACGTCCTCTCTCGCGTCACCGCTCCTTCGCTCCCTGCGTCACATTCATGCATGTTCAGAGCGGACACGACCGGTTACTGATGCCAACATTGAAGCGACACATCGACTGAGAGCGCCACCCGCCCATGTCTCGGTCTATGCGCTTGTTCAATGTCGGAACGACGTGACTGGATGGGGTGATGGGATAACTATCTTATGTATTGAAGATGGTTGTCTGTCCGTCCGCTTGCCGGCATTCAACGGGCACGTCGGCTGAGAAACTCACTATGGCACTCATATTGAAATAGCTCGTTGATTGGCCTGATCCGCACCACACTGATACGTCTCCAATGTATCTATAATTTTTTATTGTTCCATGTTATATTATATTCTGTTTTGGACATTATTGGGCTTTATTATACACTTTTATATTATTTTTGAGACTAACCTATTAACCGGAGGCTCAGCCCAGAATTGCTGATTTTTGCCTATTTCAAAGTTTCGCAGAAAAAGAATATCAAAGAGAGTCCAAACGGAATGAAACCTTCGGGAACGTGATTTTTGGAACGAACGTGATCCAGAGGAGTTGGACCCTATGTCAAGAAAGCAACCAGGAAGGAACGAGGTAGGGGCGCGCCTACCCCCCCCCCCCCAGGCTCGCCCTCCCCCTCGTGGGGCCCATGTTGCTCCACCGACGTACTTCTTCCTCCTATATATACCTACGTACCCCCAAACTACCAGATACGGAGCCAAAACCCTAATTCCACCACCACAACCTTCTGTACCCGTGAGATCCCATCTTGGGGCCTTTTCCGGAGGGGGCATCGATCACAGAGGGCTTCTACATCAACATCATAACCTCTCCGTTGATGTGTGAGTAGTTTACTTCAGACCATCGGGTCCATAGTTATTAGCTAGATGGCTTCTTCTCTCTTTTTGGATCTCAATACAATGTTCTCCCCCTCTCTTGTGGAGATCTATTCGATGTAATCTTTTTTTTGCGGTGTGTTTGTTGAGACCGATGAATTGTGGGTTTATGATCAATTTTATCTATGAACAATATTTGAATCTTCTCTGAATTCTTTTATGTCTGATTGTTTATCTTTGCAAGTCTCTTCGAATTATCAGTTTGGTTTGGCCTACTAGATTGATCTTTCTTGCAATGGGAGAAGTGCTTGGCTTTGGGTTCAATCTTGCGGTGTCCTTTCCCAGTGATAGTAGGGGCAGCAAGGCACGTATTGTATTTTTGCCATCGAGGATAACAAAATGGAATCATGTCATCTTGCTTAAAGTGTTACTCTGTTCTTTTAAACTTAATACTCTAGATGCATGATGGATAGCGATCGATGTGTGGAGTAATAGTAGTAGATGCAGGAAGGAGTCGGTCTACTTGTTTCGGACGTGATGCCTATATACATGATCATACCTAGATATTCTCATAACTATGCTCCATTCTGTCAATTGCTTAACATTAATTTGTTTAGCCACCATAATACTTATGCTCTCGAGAGAAGCCACTAGTGAAACCTATGGCCCCCGGGTCTATTTTCTATCATATTAATCTTCCATCAACAAGCTATTTCTTTTACCGTTTCTATTTTGCTTTATTTACTTTGCATATTTATCATAAAAATACCAAAAATATTATCTTATCATATCTATCAGATCTCACTTTCGTAAGTGACCATGAAGAGATTGACAACCCCTTTATTGCGTTGGTTGCGAGGATTTTATTTGTTTGTGTAGGTGCGAGGGACTCGTGCGTGGCCTCCTACTGGATTGATACCTTGGTTCTCAAAAACTGAGGGAAATACTTACGCTACTTTTCTGCATCACCCTTTCCTCTTTAAGGGAAAACCAACGCAGTGCTCAAGAGGTAGCACACACCATGTCCACTTTCATTCCTCTTCCGTGCACTATCTCCGCTATACGGCAAGCTCTACCATGTTGTGGGAGAGCCTCTCGATGGAGCAAAATCATGGGTTGGTCAGCCTTACAACCGGTTGGCAAGCCCGTCATTCGCGATGGATAGAATTTGAACAGTCGATGAGCTCGCCATTGGGCAGCGACGCTGACCCGATGACTGAGGAGATGACCGACGAGGAGTTGGTTCCCACTCCCATGCAAGTTGCCGGCTTCACCAAGGCGCGGGCGCAGGTGCACTACGAGGCCATCATGGTGGAGGAGGAGCCTGCCCCGGTCTCCATTTTTTGGATGTTGCAGGAGGAGGAGCGGTACAACCTGCGCCTCCTTGAGCAGTACCGGCTCAGGAGGGATAGATCTGTCGCAAGCAAGCAAATGAGGAGGTTGTCACAACCATGGGAGAATCCAGCCTTTGGGAATGAACAACGAGTATTGTGCGAATCCATGGGAAGTGATACGTCTCCAATGTATTTATAATTTATGAAGTATTCATGCCATTTTTATTATATATTTTTATGATTTTGGTGCATTTTTATATTATTTTTATGGATTAACTTATTAATCTAGTGCCTAGTGACAGTTTCTATTTTTGCATATTTTTTGTTTCGGAGAAATGCCATACCAAACAAAGTCCAAATGCCATAAAATTCATGGGGATTTTTTATGAAATATATGTGATATTTGGGAGGAAAAAACAACTCAAGGCGGTGCTCGAGGGACCCACAAGCCACATGGGCGCGACCTACTCCCCTGGCCG